>NW_024116081.1:0-22655 GCF_003073215.2 Triticum urartu | reverse complement strand
GGGAGGAAGGTGCTGACCCGCTTCGCGTAGCCGACGAGGTAGCCGTCGACGCACTTGTTGAAGTCCTCCGTGATGATCTTGAACTCGGCGGCGCCCACCCTGTTCATCGCCATGGCGCGGGCGACGGAGGTGCCGATGGAGATGCAGTCGTCGAGTTGCAGGAAGAACTTGAGCTTCAGCTTGCTGATGGGCATGTTGGGAGGCCTCGCGTCAAGGATCCTGTGCGTTACGTGGGCGACCGAGCAGTTTGTCCGGGCCACCATGGCCCTGCTCATGCTGAAGTCGGCGTCCTCCGCGGCGGCGGGTAGAGCGGAGTAGACATCGATGGCGATCCGGGAGAGCATGGCGGGGAGGTGGAGCGTCCGCTTGGAGAGGAGGCAGGTCCTGACGGCGTCCAGCGCGCACACCCTGTCGAGGATGTTGAGCAGCATGTCGTCCGATAGCTCGCTCAGCCTGTCAACCCCATTACCGGCAGCTTCTTCATGCAGCTGCATGCAACCTGCAGGGAGATGCGTACGATGATGGTAGATCTGAGTTACATCTACGAGAGAATTAACAAGAACAGCACTCAAGCACGACTTACATCACCGTTGGTGTGGAGACCCTTCATGGCGATTGGAGGAGGGTGTTGCCGGCTACTAGGGCCGGCGGCGGCGTAGTACTTTCCTTGTGCATGCAAAGGGGGGAAGAGGAGATGGTTTAGGGACGTTTTGCAACCGGACTCTCAACCAAAAATGCTAGACTTAGGTTAAGCCATTTTTTCTAAAGACTTAGGTTAAGCCTTTTAAGTCCCCTATATGTAATTCCCATTCATCCTAACCAAACGCCCATACATCATCATCTATGATATGTATCGCCCGAGATATATTAAGGCTCGCCTACACATGCGCTACAGTACTGGGCCGGCCCGTTTTCACCCGTTCTCGCTCGACCATTTTCTTCAGATTTTTTTCGTTTCCATTTTCCTTCGGTTTTTCATGAGTTTTCTTTTGTCTTTTTTTTTCATTTTTTCTTCACCTTTTTCTTTTGGGTTTATTTGTTCTTTTTTGGTTTCCTTTGTTTTCTTCGATTTGTTTTTTGCTTCTTTGTTGGCTTCTTATTGGGTTTTTTCTTTTGGGTTTATGTTTTTCTTTTGTTTTTTTTCACCATTTTTCTTCGTTTTTTCATTTGTCTTCGTTATACTTTTGTTTTCCTTTGTTTTTGATGATTTTCTTCGGTCTTCCTTTGTTTTTGATGATTTTCTTCGGTTTTCTTTTCTTTTTTCATTTTACTATTGATTCCTTCTTGGTTTTCACCATATTTCCTTTTCTTCTTTTTGGTTTCTTTGTTGAGAGACTTGGTTTTCCCAGAGCACCTCATGGTTGTGGTGGCGACCCTTGCACTGCACTGCTCCTTGCACTCCTTAGCCTTCCGTTGTCCTTCCACGCCTTCCAATCGCATTCCTTCTTGCACCACCGGGCCTCCTCCTCCTTCGTGTCCGGAGCCTCGGAGGCCACGGCCAGGAGAAGGAGCCCGGCAAGCAAGAGACACCGCACGACTACATCACACTTGACTCCCATGGCTGATGTTCTAGCTTAAAACAGGAAGATGAGTATGAGTCTATGAGGCCAACTCCAACCATCGACCCTAAATGGACGTCCGTTTTGTTTGGATTTTGTCCATTTGGGTCGGCAAAACGTACACACACGTAGGACGGCGGCGAAATGGCGAATGCCAAAGGGGTTGGAGTGGCTGCGTCTGCGGCGGCCGGATGACGACCCGACCTTGTGGTCGTGCTTCCCCTTGCCGGGGATCCACTTCCAGACCATAGCCGCTGGCGAGGAGGTGGAAGAGCGATGGCCCGGGGGACTAGGGTTTGCTCGTGTCAGGACTTGAGGAGGCATGCGGGCTCGGAAGCGGAACTGTGGACTGGCCGGTCCACAGCTTCCACATTATAAAGGACGACGACCAGGTGGATGGGTGGCTGGCAAGTGGGTCGACCCACGTTTGCGCCGTAAATGTGGGCGGTAGGAGATAGGTGGGCGACCGAGACAAGGAGAGAATGGGCGTCCATTTGTTGTTTGTCTGAACGCAAACCGGACGCAAGTTTGGGTCGAAAGTGGGTCAAAATAGACACCAAACGGATAAATTTTGTGGACAGACGCGTTTTGGGTCGTTGCTTCTGTCCGTTTGAATCAACACAGACACGACAAGACAGAACGAGGTCAGCGTTGGAGTAGGCCTGAGATGAGATTGATAGATGAACATGGACGGGCGATATTTGTGCGCAGGAACTCGAGGGCGTCGCGGGAACGTGAAGGCGCCGTGGCGGCATCACTGCATGCAGCGCGCCCACGTCGCTAGCTCAATTGTTGTGACCTGGCTCGTAGCTTTGCCAGCTTGCCGCTCGCTACGTTCACAAGGGACACACACGAGTGCTACAAGAGGGCGCGCAGGCGGAAAATGGACTTGGGCTGGTGCTGGCGAGTGTGTTAGAGCATCTACAGCCGGGTGCTCCAAACACTTCTTAAACACCGGTCTGTTTACTGACTGGTCATGAAATTTTAATTCACCTGGGCGTCTCAAACGGGTCTGAAATGCCTGGGCTGACCGGCAGCCTTTATATATATTCACCCAGTGTCCGAACGTGCTCACCCCGCCCCCATCCTAAATTGCACCAAATCCATCCCTGAGTTGCCGGGTCCATTTTCTTCTCCTCTCTTCTTCCTCCTTCGCGCCGTCCGCCCCGCAGCTCCGCCGCCGCCCCTCTCCGCGGCCATTCCCAGCCTCTGCGCCACCAGCTCCGGCAGAGCAGTCCTCTCTCCCGTCCTCGCTGCGGGGGGTGTCGTCGTCGGCCCGGACGCCACCGCGATACGTCTGGCAACTCTCTGACTCCGCCTTGCGCTTGATGTGTTCGACACATTGTCTGACCGGATTTTATTTTATTTTTATTAGGGAATGTAGAGATCGGATTTTGGCATGGTACGAAACACTATTAAGATGGCCTTAAATGAAAAGGGTTTCAACATGAAAAGGTTTCGTATCATCAAATTGAGCAACTTTGATGTTTGGGTCATCACCATTTAACCTCATCTTAGGATACGTAACTGTGTTCAAGGTTCTAAAATTTTATATTCAGATCACTGTTTGGCTGATTACGCCCCTCAAGACGGCCTCATAAGAAGAAATGTTCTACATGAGTTGTCTTTGTCTTGTCGAATCGAATCGGTTGATTTTGGTATAAAAGTCATCCCAATCCGAATTCGTATGCAAAAATTAAAGGCAACACTCTGCGGACCGGTCCTGAGTGAAATAGTGACACGAGGGACTAGACACCCACCTAGGTGGTGTCTGATGGGTCGCGTGAGTTATTCGGCCTTTGCCGGCTGAATGAAGCTCGCCGGCGAAAAGCTTGCCGGCCTAATGAAAAGCTTGCCGGCGTGAAAATCTTGCCGACGTCAAAGCTTGCCGGCCGAGTGAAAAGCTTGCCGGCTAAGTGAAAAGTTTGCCAGCGTGTAAAGCTTGCCGGTTGAGTGAAAAGCTTGCCGGCTAAGTAAAAAGTTTGCCAGCGTGTAAAGCTTGCTGGCGTGAAAATCTTGCCGACGTCAAAGCTTGCCGGCCGAGTGAAAAGCTTGCCGACTAAGTGAAAAGTTTAACAGCGTGTAAAGCTTGCCGGCGTGGAAGCTTGCCCTTGTGAAAACCTTGCCAGTCAAGTGGAAACTGTTGGGGTTGCTTTAAACCTTGCAGCCTTTTCTGGTTATCTCATTTATTTATACGGTCAAGTAATGCTTTTTTAACCTTCAAACTATGTAAGGTATGTACAATGGTTTATAAGATAGTCTATTTTAAGTCTTGTATGTAATTTGATAAAATGCATGTGTATATATAATGGATTGTATCTTAGACTTATCTTCAATAATTAGCTATTAATTTGAAAAACTACAATGAGAAATATTGTACTAAGAGATCATCTATCAAATAAGAGAAGACAAGCATTTTCTTATGATTCCTTTCTTCTTCACCTCAGTATTTATCCTACGTGGCACTTAAGATAGCACCATTGCACATGCCCTAATATCGTTTTGGTTGCCACCGCGTCCCGTCCAGCTGAACGAATTTGCTAGAGGGTGTGGTTAGGTCTCAGTCGACTGAGATTTAACCAAGTCTCGGTCAAATGACAATGCTATATAAGAACAAAAAAATTTACACGAATCTTAATGTATGATCTCAAGAATATAGCACCGACTGAGACATAACCAAGTCTCAATGGACTTAGAATACTGTTTACTAGAACGCCGCTGCATGCACTGGCACCTATCTCCCGTCCACCTGAAGTCTTGAACTAATTTTCTACAACGCCGGCCGCTGCATGCACTAATTTCATGCCATGCCACGAAGCACAGGCAGCGGCCTGATCTAACTACCCGCAAGCTACGCCAAGATCCACGTCCCACTACCTGACCGACCCAGCTGGTAGCTAGAGCCCGCCGACCCCGACGCGCCTGGCACCAGCCGCAGCCTACACGAGCAAGGAGGCGATCCAGAAGATGGAGATCGACGACCTCCTCTCCGAGATCCTCCTCCGCCTCCCGCCGGAACCATCTTCCCTCCCGCGCGCCTCCCTCGTCTCCACTCGCTGGCGCGGCCTCTCCCGCGACGCCGCCTTCCTCCGTCGCTTCCGCGCTCGGCACCGCTCCCACGCGCCCCTCCTCGGCGGCTTCTTCACCGACTACCCCACCTTCGCGCACCGCAACAACTTCGTTTCCTTCGTCCCGACGCTGGATCCCCCCAACCGCGTCCTCTTCCCCTTCCCGGTCGCCGACTTCCCCTGCATACTATTCAGCTGCCGCCACGGCCTCGTGCTCGCCGCCTCGGAGCACCGGCAAGGGTTCCTGGTTTGGGACCCCGTCACCAGCGACCAGCACCGCCTCGAAGAACCTCCGGGCCTCGACGCGATGAACGGGGCCGTGCTTCGTGCCGGAGAGGAGGACCATTTCCGGGTCGTCTTGGTAGGCCACGACGAGCATCACACGCAGGCCCTCGCCTGCGTTTACTCATCGCAGACCCGTCAATGGGGCAGTGTCAACTCCGCAACAATTCCACCCGTTGTTTCTATAGTGACGGAAATTCCGGGTGTCCTAGTTGGGGATTCCCTTTACTGGTTGTCTTCTAGGAATCCGGATCATCCGGCTCCCATTCTTGAGTTCAATTTGGGTACTCACGAGCCTCGCCGCGATACAGCTCCCGGTGAATATGTATGGCCAGGGGAATCACAGCCTCTGGGTTATGCGGGCACAGGATGGTGGCCTTGGATTCCTCTTCCTGTGGGGCACTGACGCGCAACTATGGAAGAGGACCAAGACGGACGGAGATGGTGCTGCTAATTCATGAACGATCAACAAAGACTATTCAAATGGACAAGCTACTTTACTTGAACATGGAGGAGGAGAAAAAGAGCCTGTCGATAGAAGGGCTTGTTGAGGACCGTAACGTGGTGTTCTTCAGAACAGCTATCGGCCACTTTATGGTGCATCTTGAGTCACTCTGGTCATCGAGGTGCAAGGAACTTTCCGAAACCCACATCATACATGTGTTTCATCCATTCACAAGTGTCCACACGGCAGCAGATAATAGCACAACTTCAGGATGCAGGTACGAAAATATCTAAGTCATCTCCTATAAGTGGTTGATATGAAGTCTTCCACGTGTTTTCATTAGTGTTATAAACAACAATCTGAAGTACCACTGTATATATCCTTGACTCTTTAAACTGCTAGGTGAATTCTCAAACATATAGCGTTGTTTTCTAGTGTTCCATTCTGATACTTGTGTGGCTCAATTGCGTGGGATGTTTATAATCTTGGTAAACATTCATTAATTAGTCATAACTAGTTTTCTTTATGTTCGTTATTCCAGTAGTTCTGCTTCCATAGCCGATGGGTTATCAGTGTTCTATATTGTCATGATTTTGGGTTTCTTTAGAAAAAAAGTATGAGTGTGTCCCTTCTCATGGAAAAGAAAAATGGTAGCAACTTGTTTTCTACTATACACATGTCATTACTATTATTTGTACCAAACTATGTGGTTTGAGTATGAGTTAGCAAAAGATAAATTATCAATTATTCCATGATTCGTAGAGTATAAGAATGAATAGAAAGAATTTGTTACATGGTTTGTACGATAATTGAACTAAATATCATTGTTTCATGCCTTTTGAGGGTGTATAGGAATCATATAAGGTGCATATCTGTAGTGTTACGTGGTAGGTTGAATTTGAAAATAGCTCATGAATAAAATAGCTTGAACCAACTAGTCGTGAAATTGGTAGCTCAATCGGCATAATTGAAGCTTAAAGCTGATTGTATTTTTTCCGTCATCACATATTGTTATATCGTTTGGCCATGTTAATAATCTAGGTTTGTACTTAGATTGACAACTTTGTATGATATTTACAAAATATTTATTCATTATATAACTTTTATTAGGAGTCCTGGCACCCAGCTACAAGTTGCAAGTCCATTTGTACGAGAGAAAAGGATATGCATCTGTACAAGACAAATTAATATATTGGCTTCATGTCATTATTTGAACCTGAGGGTTCACTATCACTTTGTTCTTGGATTTTGTTAGCCTTGTTTTATCTGATATGGTGTGGAAGTAACTTAAGAATAATTCTAGTTAACTTGGCTCTTCTTCCTCTAGATCCTCAGAGGAGTGATACCTTGGGACCTTTCCCTGTTTGTACCTATTTTCATGCCTACTCACTGCTAAAAATGTTGTCATGCTAGGTAGTGGTAGATGAATTATTTGGCTAGTCTTAACTGGATATGTAACTGTCCGTTACCCTCTAATATACTCCATCCGTATCAAAATATAAGACATTTCTGCAATTTAAGTTGAACTACAAAAGCGTCTTATGTACCAAAAAGCGTCTTATATTTTGGTACATAGGTAGTAGTTTGTCTGGTCCAAACTAGATGTTGTTGTGGTTGCACACTTTATTTGCTTTGATTTTGGTTAGATGTTTAATATCATAGATGGAATTCATCACGCAAAACAACATTACTAGATTAATAATATTAATTGCTTTTACCATGGATTGTTTTTTGTACTAACAAGTTGTAATTAAAGTGTATTGGCCAAAGTTTTGTTTCTGATATTGGGCAAAGTTAACGTAAATGTTATGTCCATTTTGCAGTGAAAGAAGTATCAATCGATCAGTTGATGCTTGACGGATTGCTATGGTCGTGCAAGTTAGCCCTTTCGGAATACTCCAGTTGGGTTCATCACATCAAGCTCCTCTCCTCCTTGACCGGTCAGCATCCCATTTTCCAACTATCATGTTGGCCACGTCATCAAGTTGTTCCTGGACGAGATTGGCATTAGAGCAATCGGTGGGCTCCGGCTACCGGCCGTTGGTCGATGCAACGTACTCCGACTCGTTAGTTTGCATACTTCCTTAGGTAGTTGGATACATCGGCACAACACTACTTAGTGGCATAGGGCAAATGATAATAAATTTGACATTTATACTAAATTTTTATACTTATTTTCATTAAATCAAATCTTAGCTATTAATTATTTTAATAAATTAGTTAAGATATAATGAAATTGCAATGTTGTTAATTTCAATAAAAGTGTTACTTGTGATATATACTTATCCACTGTCTATTGTTGGCAAAACAACATGCACTTTTGATATATCACCCCTTTAAAAGATATTGACACGAAACACAGCTTTGAATGTGAGAACATAAGAAAAGACAAAAGTCGCATGCACTCAAAGATCAATTTGTGACACTTGAGTGAACATAGTGTCTATATATGTGTGTACTCTTGAATATCTTGGTTGAGATATCTAAAACACATAGTATAAGAAATATCTTTATAGTAGTATCATTATATATTATGTAATACCTAAAACATTGGATCATTGGTTTACTCAGTAGTGCAAAAAGGTCTAGCTATGACATGGTAAAAATGGCCTTGCTGACGTTGACACCCGATGCCACCAGTATGCCGTCACTTTAAAAATAGTAAAGGTGATGGAGCACACGTCAGTAGTATCATATATACTTATGGCGTTGGACCTGCTTGCACGACAACAATGTCATATGTATAGCTAGTGTTTAACATATTCCGACGCACCTAATAAGATGAAACTTTAGCGACGTTGTATTTTCTCCGCATGCCATTACCAAATTTGAAAGCAGGGGCAGCATCGTTTATTATTATCACTATACATAGACAGACGTTTGCATTAACTTTATTACAAACATGTAACAAGGATAGCCGGAACAAGCCTCCTGATTCATAACCTTTAGAAACAAAAGTTCCATACTCGGACACTATAAATTTATTGGACCCAAAAACAATCTAGCAACCCTCTATACACAGAAGAGATCTGCTAACAAGGTTTTTTTTTAATATGGAGGGGACATAATGCACGTTCTTCAGCCGCATGATTTTTTTTTTGAAGTAAACTTCAGATTAACCGTGCCAACACCACGAACAGAAGCACTTGAATCATTGCCCATCAGCATGATGAAAGTCCTAGCTGTCTGATAAGAAGAAAACATGAAAATATCACCGCATACATGTAGATTAGCACCCGTGTCAATCAACCAATCAGGAAAATAACATACTAAAAAAATATAGAGGAAGGTCGCCGTGTCTTCCGTGTCTTCCATGCATGGGAGAGAGAAATAGAGAAAGAGAATTAGGCACCGACATGGATACATATGTCAGGCAAGTATAAGGAAAGCTGTATTGGAGAAATCCAACAAATTTACTGGGAGAGCTTAATAGACAGATATAGAGTTTTTTTTTAAGCTGCTCGAGATGCTCTAATTCAGTTTAACAATAATAACAGTAAGCTACGCCAGTTTACAGCTAGCAGAGCAGATCACGTCGCTGCCGGCTACTCCCCGTGCTCTGTTTCTCTGTTTCGGCCGGCGATCACTGTGCGTGCGTAGACGGATCGGTCTGCTCCGCTCCCCGCCCGTGCTGCCGGCCGTCACCCTCATCGCCTCGCCACGCATGGCCCGCGTCGTCTTCCTTCCATGGCGTCCCTGCTATCTCCGCCAACGTCCACGTCCCGTCGGCCCGCTCCCGCTCCTGAACGGCCTCACCGTGAGCTCCGTGCTCAGGCCGTTGTGCACGCTACGAGCCGTCCATCAAGCTCGCCCGTCGCCGGCCAGCTGCATGAGTTCTTGGTGAGACCTGGGCTCGGCTCCTGCCGCGCACGTGGGCGCTGCCTTGCTTCATTCCTTCTGATGGGAGCTCTGTCTGGGTTAGGGGATGCAAGAAGGGTGCTCGACGAAATGGCTACTAGGAACTTGGTGGATGGAGACGCTATGCTAAGCATGTTTGTGCCAGGGCAGGGGACGTGGTGGCTGCGTCGGAGGTGTTTGACGAAATGGTGGATAGGCATCCGGTCTGATGGAGCACTATCATGTCAGGATATACACCTGAGGCAGAGCTAGACAGATGCTGGTGTTCCGAGGGGCTTGTTTGGACTTCGGAGTGATGCCACAGAGAAATGTGAACATGATGGGTTTCAAGGCTGATGGTGCGACGATTGTCGTGTTGATGCCTGCCTGCGCACAGCCCGGTTTCTTCTCAGTTGCAAAGCAAATACACGAGGGCTAGCTGTGTCTGAGATGAACTGCCATGTGCATAATTCCTTGGTTGACATGCTCGCCAAGTCTGATTAAGGTAAGCTATTTACTTTGTGCGTGTGTGATGTGAACATTTTTTGGTTAGGAAAAGTGTATATACCATACCTGCACAAAATATTATAAAGTTAATGTCAGGGTGATGCAACATTGCAGCTCAACTGTTAAGTAGATAGATGTACTGTATGCAGTATATAACTTGCGCCCATTTGCTTTTGTGAGAAGGAGTTTGGGTATGGATTGCTGACTTTCTACTGTTCTACATATCAACCTCCCTTTCACCCTTTATGCCAGGTAACATATTAACCTGCTGCAGCTTTGTTTGAGGCAGGTTCAAAACAAATGAGTGAAATAGAAAGGGAAGAATGACGGACAGCAATGATTATCGCTCAAATTCAATGATAACCCTAAACCCAGAGGTTTGCTGATAACTTTTCTTAACCTTTTCTCAATACATTTGTTTGTACTTTTTATATATTGCCTTGTAGAATTTATGGCATGCATATGTTACTCCTTACTTGTCTTTACTGTTAACTTATATCTGAATTTTGTTAGTCGCGTACAAAACTGACGTCATCTGGGGCTACCACTACCAGCACTGGCCCAAGTCATGGAGGGGACGACAACATCAGAGGCTTAGGGACAAGACTCCCTTTTTACGAATTAAGGAGCAGAGCTCCCAATTTCCACGGATTCAGTCTGAAATTGAAAACATATAGCAACCTTATTACACAGCAACACGCAGCTGCAGCCGGAAACTTATCCAAACACTGCAGCTCCTACAACTGACAAGATTCTGAACATAGCGACTCCGCACCACAGACAAAACCAGAGGATGTTATGGTAGCTTGTTATGTCCCAGTTTCATTTAACAGGAAATTGATAACACAGGGTGCAGCCCCCCACGGGCTTGGTCTGAAATTCAAAACATACAGCAACCTTATTACAGTTCAGCAACACATAGCTGCAGCCAGAAACTTTCAGAATACTGCGGCTCCTATATCTGACGAAGTTCTGAACATAGCAACTCAGCGCCACAGGTACAACACTCCTTATCCTTTTAGTCATCTTTATCTAAGTAGATGATTTACTTCTTAAAATTAAGTTCTGACAGAGTTGTTTCTAGTGAGGAAGTTTATGATCCGTCTTCTGGATCATGTTGAGTCGTCCCATATGATTAGGACTAGAGTGTACTAGTTTCTGAAGCAATCAGTAAAACAGAAGGGGCTGGTTAACTCCAAATTATGTCATTTGCGAACGCGGCTACAACGGATGGCTGCAAATCACCACGCCCTCACCCACCAGTCACCCACACTTACCCTTTTGGAATTTGTCCTGTAGCAGCTCTGTTTATGATTCAACATAAGAGCTTGCGGCATTTTGATACACAATATAGTGAAAGCGAAGAAGCATGCATAACTAAATAACATACATAGAACATCTTCCTCTTAGAGAGCATCACAAGCTTGCTCTAGATATGGATTTATGGTACATATTGTCTCTAATTATTACTCCATACATTGAAGCTCATTGTAGAAGTACATTCTACTGAGTGGTGATATTGAGTCTCATAAATGGCATCCTCCTTTGCCATGAAAATCTTGTTGTGGCACGAAGTTTGATGGAGAGACACTGAATTCTGATCACCATTCTCACCGGGCACCACCTCTTTCATCTTCCTCCAGAAAGTCCTGTGATAGATGTTGCCACCGAGGGAGGGGGCACAACCTGGTCTTCAAATCCTTCATCCTTGCTTGAATTAGCAGTGAAAAAACTTGGTGGGAAATTTGGGAGCGTTGCATTGCTTTCCAGGTACTGCATTACGAGTCGCATACATGGCCTTTCCTTGGGGAGCGAGTGTGAGCATAGAAGTCCAAGTTTTAGCACCAACTCTACCTCTTCAGTGACATGGTCTTGTTCTAACCTTGTGTCCATGGCATCAATGAGTGAACCAGTTTGCCATGTGTTGAGCACCCAGTCTGCTAGCACCAGAGGTTCACCATGGGCATTCGCCTCAATTGGCCGTCTTCCACATGCAACTTCCATCAGGAATATGCCAAATGCATACACATCTGTTGCCTTGGTTGCCTTCCCGAACCTAGCCAGCTCAGGAGCAATGTAACCCCAGGTGCCGGCCACACGCGTGGTATGGGCGTCGGCTTCATGTCCGTGCAACCTTGCAAGGCCGAAATCACCTAGTCTTCCATTCATTCCATCATCAAGGAGCACGTTGCTAACCTTAATATCTCGATGGATAACAACCTGCTCCCAGTCCTCATGCAAGTACACAAGGCCAGCTGTAACCCCTTTAATGATGTGAAGCCTTTGATCCCAGCCCAGAGTTGGCTTATCCTTTTTATGCAAATACGTATCAAGGCATCCATTGGGCATATAGTCATAGACAAAAAGAAGCTCCTGCCTATGGCGGCAGTAGCCAATCAGCTGGACAAGGTTACGGTGGCGCAGGTGACCAAGAATGGCGATTTCAGCCATGAATTCTTTCATCCCCTGCTTTGATTCTGGAGACACCCTCTTGATTGCAATAGTCTCCTTAGGGACACCCAGCACACCCTTGTAGACCTTCCCAAATCCTCCTTTTCCTAGGAGCGCCTTTTTGTTGAACCTGCTGGTGGCAATAAATAGATCTTTGTACGTGAAAGATTGCAACACCCCACAGTCAATTTTCCATTTTTCGTGTGCAAGGGTTTTCTTCAACCATGACTTGACATTGTAGGAAAAAATAACCACAAAAAGAACCAAGACAATGGGAACCAAAATGACTGTTGTTAGCAGAGTACCCATGGGTAGGATGTATTTTCCATGATGCTCTTCTTCAGGAGGATTTGACAGGACTCGATAGAGATCAAAGGTGTTTAGTGGTTGAGCTTGTCCATTTCTCATAAAACTCCATCCAATAACATATTGGCTGCAATTTGTTTGTCCATTTGCAGCAGAGAACCCAGCATATACATGCTCAGAGTTTGACAACAAATGTGAGAGATTGACAGTGGACGGTAACTGTGGCAGGCTCAGCGATTTAGACTGTTCTACCTGATCACCAAGTTCTTCTAAGGTTACATTTAGCTTTTGCTCTGTGCCATTGTAGTGTATCCACACTTGCATTGGGTTGGCACTGCTAAGTTTGATGCTTTCGAATATGCTGTTGGCCCTATATGAGCTGGTGGTATGGTTAACGGAGACTAAGTTTTTGACATCGATCACCACACGGCCATTGTAGATGTAGTTGAGCTCGACTATAAATAAGAATTGCTCACGTGAGTTAGGGCTGTTACCTCCTACATCAGCGAAACCCAGCTGGCCCTGAACCAATGAGTTGTTGTGCAGATGTTGCAGCTCCATGGTGGAAGAGAGCACGAAGGCTATGCCAGGAGCTTCGGTGGTGTCAGAGTTGATGGCGAACACGAAAGTTGTTGAGAAGGAGGCTCCACCACCACCGGAGTTACTACTGAAATCGAGGGGCCTGCTGTAGAAAGCATCCCCTTCTGTCAGGGTGACGCCACCGATGAGCCTTATAGCACGGCCTACCATAGAAGCTTGGCCACTCAGCTTCAGATTTTCCTCGGAGAAGCCGTTGAAGATGAATTCGTCGCTGCTGGCAGTGTGCATAAATGCATGGAGGCTAACAACAACGGTGAGGAGGAGATGGCTACCCATGTCCATAGTTGAGTTACATTAACACTGAAGTATATGCCTACTAATTAACGGAGGTGGCAGTCCAGAAATTGTAGGGTTCAGAAATGCTCAAGATAATAGGAGACAACAGCTGGCAGCAGTGGGGATGCAAACGAGAATCTTGGACTTGTTTCGGGTGCGTCTTTTATGACAGGGCTGACTTGGACTTCAAGTCGTCGACCTCTCTCTGACGATATGTGTTCTCATCTTCACATAGGACCAATGACAGTACGAGTTTGCCACCCACCCGACAGACAACCTCCACTTTTCAGCAAGACTTGACCTCTATCAGCAATGTTTTACCCTCCTTGACAGACAGCCATTATTGTTGACAGCAATGTTTCACTGTCCTTTTTGACAGACAGCCACTTTTGTTGACAGCAATCACACTGCGTGTCTAGGACATGATTTTTCCGCGCAATGACAGACAGGTTGGTACTAGTTTAGGACTTCAGGTCATCGTTTATACTTCAAGTCGTCAGGGCTTGTACCTCTCTCTGATGATATTTGTTCTAATCTTCATGTAGGGCCGTGACAGTATGATTTTGCCACCAACCGGGAAGATCACCTTCACTTTCCAGCAGGGCATGACCTTTATATATACTTAATCCCTTTGGTATTTCATTCACTCACTGCTCTACAAAGCAAGCTAGTTAATTTTCTTGTTAGGCAGAATGCTTCGTCTCTCTTGGCGCACCTACCTCCTTGTTCTCTTCTTCCTCTGTCTTGCCGACCACCTCCACACCTCCGACGTTATCGTTGGTAAAAATGAGCTGGTCTATAATGGCTTTTCAGCTGATCTGAAGCTTGACGGCAAAGCTTTGTGGATAGATGACCTATTGAGTCTAACCAATGGCCCAGGTGGTACAAGCGGCCATGCTTTCTGCAGCTATCCCCTAAGCTTTCAAGATAATCCTGGTGGCGCTATCTCCTCCTTCTCAACTACGTTTGTGTTCGTCATGGGTTTCAAGCAGTATAAAGGTAATGGGATGGCGTTCATACTTTCATCCACCAGTGACTTACCAGATGATTCGCCAGGCGAGTACCTTGGCCTCCCGCATTCTAACTTAGATGGCCATGCTTTCTTTGCCGTCGAGTTCGACACCGTCTTGAATGCTGAGATCGGGGACATTGATGACAACCATGTTGGGATTGATGTCAACAGCTTGGCGTCAGTTGAATCCCAAAGTGCAGGCTTCTATTACGGACACACTAGTTATTTCCAAACCATTGTACTCAGAAGCGGCAAACCAGTTCAAGCGTGGGTGGACTATGATAGCAAATCGCACCAGCTGAATATTACCTTAGCACCTTGTTGTATTTCTAAACCCCAACTTCCGTTGCTGTCAACCACTGTCAATTTATCCTCTTTGTTGTCACTGGGTCCAGTTTACGCTGGGTTCTCTGCATCCAGCAGAAAAGTCTCCTCCAGCCATTATGTTCTAGGCTGGAGTCTGAAGCTAGATGGGGTGGCTGAACCACTTGACTACTCTGTTCTCCCTTTTGGCACTGAACATGAACTTCAACATCAATCCAAATTCCAACTTTTTATCCCTATGAACATTTTAGGTGCGCCAACGATCGTGCCAGCAGTCATCCTAATAGTTCTTGCTGTGCTGATCTGTCGGCAACTGAGAAAGGCCAAGGAAGATGATGAGTGGGAGATCAAGTGTGGGATGCCGTCTTTCACATACAAGGAACTGGTGACTGCCACCGAAGGCTTCAGCAACAAGATGCTCCTCGGGAAAGGAGGCTTTGGAAGGGTGTACAAAGGGGTGCTGCCTACCACCACACAGCATGTGGCCATCAAGCGGGTGTCGCCGGAATCAAAGCAGGGGAAGAAGGAGTTCATGGCGGAGATCGCCATCCTTGGCCATGTCCGCCACCGAAACCTTGTCCAACTGCTAGGCTATTGTAGGTACAAGCAGGAGCTGCTCTTGGTCTATGACTACATGCCCAATGGCAGCCTTGATAGGTACTTGTATGACAAGAATACGCCGACCCTGGATTGGGCTCAGAGGCTTCGCATCATCAAAGGCGTAGCTTCCGGCCTCTTCTACCTGCACGAGGATTGGGAGCAAGTCATCATCCATCGGGACGTCAAGGCAAGCAACGTTCTCCTCGACGACGACATGAATGGGAGGCTTGGTGACTTTGGCCTCGCAAGGCTGCATGACCACGGAGTCGATGCCCACACTACACATGTGGCGGGCACCTGGGGATACATTGCCCCTGAGCTGGCCCGGCTTGGCAAGGCGACCAAGGCGACCGACGTATTTGCATTTGGAGTGTTTACCATAGAGGTGGTTTGCGGGAGAAAACCAATCGGCCCGGCCAACACCAGTGGCGGCCTTCTTGCGCTGGCGGATTGGGTACGTGGCACATGGCAGGGTGGCTCGATCGTCGACGCCGTGGACCCTGAGCTGAAAGATTACGACGAGGCGGAGGTTGAGCTTTTGCTGAAGCTTGGGTTGCTATGCTCCCATTCTCTGCCCAGGTCGCGCCCATGTATGCGTCTAGTAATGCTGTACTTAGAAGGAGGTGCAAGACTTGCAGGCTTCCAGCCAGCTTCTGATGGACATGAGGATGAAGAGATTGATCAGGCATTGTGTGCATCTGCAGCTACGACTGTGACCATTCTTTCTGGAAGGTAATACTTCTGTTGCGGTGTTCACAACTTCCCATCATCAAGCAAGGTTATCACCAATGCTTATTTTGGATCTCTGCAAGTTAACCTGCTGGGTGCGCGGGCCGGTGTGGTGTGTTGCTGATGATTGTAAGCAGGAGTGGCGAATCCAGAGCGCATGGTAGGGTGTCGACTATGGTCACTTGGGTGGCAGAGTCGTCGGCCCGTTGGGGCGCAGCCTCGGGGCTGGCATGTTTGTATGGCTTGTTGTATCGGTCTTCGGACGGTTTTTCTTATTAACCTATCAATTCTTTTCTTCTATATGAAAATGCAGACCTCTTGTCCGTTGCTTGAAAAGAGGAAAAATAAATCACCGGGAGCTCTGGTGGACTTGTGTCACAATGTTACTTGTCCAAGGGCCGAAAAGCTCTAGTTGCAATTTGCAACAACTAGAATGAAATTTGCTGGCACAACTCAGAAACAAATTGGACACGAGTAGTACTGTTCGTTTCATTGTGCAGTTGTGCCCTGCTAGTAGCTACCAGATGGAGTTGTTTTCCATCGCCATCCAGAGCAAAACTCCTACCATATACTCGTAGTATGTGTGATCCCCGTTGAAAGATGAAGCCCGGTCAGAAGACTGAAACGACAATAGGAACCAAGTATATTCATAATAAGATTAGATGCTTTCCCCCCTCAAAAAAAAAGATTAGATGCTTTTTCTTAAATAAATATCATAGCTTTTTTTAGTGGAAATAAATATCATAGCTGCATCTTTCTCTGCGTAAGCGGCCGAGTTTGACGGGTGTGGGCAGCATAGGTCACCACAACGAATCCAAGCATCAATATTTTTTAAAGCATCGGTGCTTATTTGTAGAAGATTAGAAGCTTAATTAGCCACTCCTCCTATAAAAATAAGCATCAACTTGGGTTATCTGACTAAGCACCGTGCATTGTACAAAGGCCTTAGATGCGGGTTTCTAACGACATTGCACAACCCAATGACTCGTGACACAGACAGATCCATCCAATCTGAAATTATATATCTATCTCGCATCGGTATGCATATAGTTTCTCTACTTGTTAACTAGTACTAGGACTTGTTCTTTCCCCCGCCAGCTTCTACAGGCGACAAAGCAACAAAACTGTATCCGCCATGAGCTCCTGTGATCAGTGACCAAGCCTAGGCCACACACGCGTGTCGCCAGCAAGAGGCGTTACATGCTCTCCTGATCAGGCTCATCTCACGTGCCACTTGACCAAGTGCCGGTGGGTGAGCGATGTATCTGGAAAAAAAAAAACACAAGAAGCCCTGGTAAGAGTTCATGAAACACATCGATGCAACAGATGGAAACATATGAGATACCATCTATAACTTCCGAACAACGAGCTTGTGTAGTTAGCATCATAAAAGTTAGCAAGTCAATGGCTCATTTAATTTAGAAAAAACTAGGTGTGCTATGCGTTTGGTTTCGCTTCACTAGGTGCCCAAAGCAGAAAGATTCCACATACAGTTTGCTGCTGTGCAGCAGCAGGGCAGCAAAAGGGCCTGAAAATACCGCGATTCTTACTTGACTCAATCAACAGTGTTTGTTTTGCAAGTGTCTTAAGGAGCAACCACTCCAAAGAGTAGCATCATTTTGGGCGTCAAAGGATGCGTTACCCAGCCTACGAAGAACTCCTTTTCAGACCTTGGGCGGGCTCACCTTCTTCTGAATCCAATGGAGGATCCCCATCTTTAGAAAACCTTGAAAGCTCTTCCTCAACTTTCCTCGAGGTGTTCTCTTGAGCTTTCTACAGGCCTTTGGCACGTGCATCTGAGCGCTGCTTAGTGCATCAACCTGTTTATTCAGTTCAATTCAGGATTAGAGAAAGAAGACCAACCACTTTGCAATGTGATAAGACGTCAGGAGATAGCAGGAGGTTAACTGGTGAGGTTGGAGATAGTAAATAACCTGGGAAATAACAACCGGTTCTCCATGGGATTTGAGAGGAATAATTAATCTTCAGTCTTCTTTCCACTTACGCCATTGTTTGCAGAATATGTACTACAATCCTCCGGCCTCCTGTCTGTAAGAACAAAAACCAGAAGTCAGCTGAGACAAGTAGCTACAAACAGCTTCCAGTATTTCTTCCATCTTAAATGTTGTAAAGCAGTGGCCTTTGACGTTCGCATTAGAATCGCATTAGTAACCCAACTGCTTCAGGAATTAAAGCAAGATATGGTAGGAACAGAAACAAGATGATAGTCTCATAGTTCATCTGACAACAAACTGACCTTAAGCTCTCACAGATAGGCTTGCCATAAACAGAGAAATAACCTATTTAGCTTTCGTCAAGCTAACTCCTCAAGAGACATTGATTTACAGAGTCCATCTTACATGAGAGACAAGCATGATATTACCTATGTGAACCCTCAAGAGGCACTTGGCTGCAGGCAAGCAGATCCCAAGAGTGAGGCTGGACAATATAGCAATAATGGCAAGGGTAACACATATCTGTCACAGTTGGCCAAAGCTCAATCACATGAGTGTAAGGCCGTAAGATAAAAGTGAGAGTCATTCTTCATTTGAGCCAGTCAACAAGACATCGATCAGTTTCAGACTTGATGTACTGTAAATTAGAAACAAGGCGAATTACAGAATGGGAGACAAAATGTAGCTTGGTTATTCATTTTCTTATCCGAATTCCTGGTACACCCTTTAACCCCATCTTCAAGGCGGTTTTCCTAAATAGCGTCGGAGGCTTTTCCATGCCGATAGAGACGCCGAACCTACTTGCCAGGTCAGCAAGCATGACTTTGTCTCTGCTAATATCAGCTATCGAGTTATAGTAACCAAGCCATGCATGGTATGCGGCTTCCTTGATGCTCATGTCAACAATCTTGATCGAATCATCAACCTGCAGCACAAGAAAATTCAGGAAAATAATCAGACGAGAATGTATGCATATAACGCCGAAATACAAAATATGAACAAGTACGCCGAGTCAAACCTTTTGTTTCATCTCCTGGTCAATCTGTGGCACAGGAGCCTTCTGTATTGGAAGATCATGTATCTCCTTCAAGAAATACTCTTCCCATGGCGCAATCAACAGAATTCCTTTCCCGGATTTACCTTCCCTTCCAGTCCTTCCAAGACGATGAATATAATGCTCTCTACCAGGAGGAACACCAGCCTAATACAATCATAATGTGCGGTTAGAGCAGCAATGGTGAAGACAACCATGCAAAGTAATGGCATTAAAGAGATAGCTGCCACTCCTGCAGTTGCTTTAGTCTAGGCAGATAAATGTTCTTGCTCAGAAACTTCCTCAGCTGTATTAACCATCAAAAAGAAAAGAAATTCTACCTGAATCACTAGGGTAACATCTGGATAATTCACTCCACGTGTTGAAACATCTGATGTTACCAGAATCAGGCGATTGGAATCCCGGAACTCTTCAGAAATACGTGTTCTATAAAGCTGGGGCTTTCTTGAATGTATCTCTCTGACATTTAGCTTCAGATCTCGAAGCATTATATACATAAATTCAGTCACCATGGCAGTTGTGCAGAAAACTATCACCTGCATGCAATGGAAAGACATTAGTGATTTAAGAAATTGCAAATTTACCAGCAAATCATACTGCTTGATCAAGCGATGTGGGCAGAGGAGGGAGGACCTTATAGTCCACTTCCTGATCAATATGCTCTCGAAGAAGGCGATGAACCATATGAAAGTGCAGTTCATGTGGTACCATGAGATATTGCTGTTGTACCTAAGCTCAAGAACAGAAGACATTAAGGGATCAATATTCTACCACACAAAAAAAATCCATAACAGACAAGAGAAGAAAGGCTATTACAGAATCATACTCCCTCCGATCCATATTAACTAAATCAGCAGCAATTAATATGGATCGGAGGGACAAATATTTTACTTTCAGATCAAATTCATTCAGAAGTGCTGCTTGTGTTATCATACAACGTGACATTTGGTATAAATGTTTATGTGAATGTCGACATCTTTTGCATGACAAACTTCCAATGAAAGCTGAACAACGTGTAAAACTCTAAACAGCTAAATGGGTCCTTTTCTTAAATAGAATGATGCAATAGAACACCATGGCATCAGCACATCAACTGCCTTATCCAAAAATAAAATAAAAACACATCGACTGCCTACATCTGGTAAGGGAAATGCAAAGTGAGAATGTCAACCATAACACTCTTTACTTGCAGAAACCAGAATGAAACAAGTGCTTTGCAGCCACTAATGGAAGAGTATTCTGTTTGTCATTGGTGCCAAATATTACTTGAGTAGGAGTAGAAATAGAAACCTTAGTAGGAGTTTCAACAGCCCCCAAGCCCACTGTATCAACAAAAACATGATCCTTGTTTAAAACCAGCTGTGAAACCCTTCGAACCTGCCAATAAAGAATGAGAACCATCATTCCCATTTTCAGACCACTGGCTGTCCATAAAGAAGGTAAACTACAGATTATATGATACAAGAAAGGCACTCATGCTACAGGCTATGCTGACTACATTACCTCTTTTGGAACAGTAGCTGAAAATAGTAGTGTCTGTCTTTGGCGTGGCAAGCTATCAGCAATCTTCTCTATGTCTTTGCGAAAACCCAAATCTAGCAAGTGGTCAGCTTCATCCAACACAAGCAATTTCAATCCCATCAAGCGGACAGAGAATGAAGATCTGTTTTCAATATGATCCAGCAGCCTACCAGGTGTTGCCACTAAAATCTGAAAAGGGAAATCCCAACCATATTATTAAGTCAACCCAGCAGTTAGGAGTTGATCTTTAGTAGCTCAGTAAATGCTACAAACCTGGCATGGATCGGACTCTAACCGTCTTTGATCAAGCTTGAATCTAGTGCCACCAATAAGAGACTGAACACCCACTCCATCATGGTACTTCACCAAAACATTTGCCTCAGCTGTAACCTGGACGGCAAGCTCTCTTGTAGGGCATAGAACAAGGGCAAATATTGGAGACACTCGATGATTTGTATGGCTCTTCATGGCATTCAAGACTGATTCAATTGCAGGAAGCTGTTTATCAATTCATGGCTTTTAATAAATTGGTTGAAGGACAACAAAATCGAAAGGAACAACATCACAAAGTAACTTCTTGCAAATGAACATTACCAGAAAAGCTACACTTTTGCCGGTTCCAGTTTTGGCCTTGACAAGAACATCTTTACCTGCATTTAGACATTGATGAGTCAGGAGCAATCCCCTGATCGTTGCAAGGTTTCAGTGATAGCATCTTCAGATAGTTCATGCACAGCCAAAATGGTAATACTGGAGGCAAGTGCTAAATACAAACTACTGAAGTCAAACAACACGTCCCATGATATTACCGCCAAAAGGTTGTGATTCTTTCCCCGTGATTCAGGAAATTCATTCACGAGGAAAGTGAAATAAGATATAATACCTTCAAGACAAACTGGAAGAGCTGCTTCCTGGACAACAGTTGTCTGTATATATCCAGCATCAGTGAGTGCTTTGACAGTAAGTGGGGAGATGCCACACTCATCGAATCTGAAGATAAAACAAGAACATGACTTGTGATGCCAACTCATCAAATCTAAGGAAAAAAGAAATATCATAACTTGTCGATAAGATGGGCATAATCACTATTGCAGTGTAGGATGGAGTGTGATTTGAAGAAGTTAATTCACCGATCATTCATTAATCTTGAGTTAGAAGGCATGTAAAAAAGCAGGATGTGCTACAAACATTATGTCTATCATTTGCATTACAGGTGGCCAATTCTTGTTTATAGACCAGTGCCTGACTAACAGAAAGAAACTTCATAAGGCGGCAACTTTGGTGAGTCATATATCAAGAGCCACACATTTCAAGTCTTCTTAGTTGATTTTTCCTAATTCATCCATGCAGACACTACTTGTTACAAAGTTAGCAGGCCACACAACAAATGAGGCAATTGGTTACGAGGAAAATAAACAACATCAGAGATAACGGCGAGAGTGTAACCTTTTATTGGTAAACACAGATTCACCCCTTGACTCGTACCGCCTCCTCTCAGCACCCAGCACCTCCCTGTTTCTTATCTCCTCTCGCAGCTCTTGGATTCTACCAGTGATATCATCATCGCTTTCCTCCTCGTAGGACTTGAGCGGTCTCCTATCTCTCTTCATATCACAGTTCCTCAGAGCAGCAGTGCTCCATTTCCTCCTGATGGTGCTCGTCTCCCCCAGTTCATCATCTTCCGACTCATCTTCCCTCGAAGCCACGAATTTTGCCAACCTCAGATCCCTAGCAGCCGGCATAACCTCCTCATCCTCGTCTGATGAATCCGGCCTCCATTTCTGGCCAAACCGCCGCGTGGCTGCTACAGAGTACAACCTCTCCTGAGTATAAAACAGAGCCAACGGTGTCGCCTTCCTGCCATCTCCAGCCTCGGCGAGCTGTCTAGCAACCAACGGCATCAGCGCAGCACCCGATTCCCGGCACGGCGAGCATGGAGGCATCACCGAGTAGCATCTCTTCGGACCGAAGAAGCCGAAGGACGCCTCCTTCCTCTGCAAAGGCATGCCGGAGCCCAGGCTCCATTGCCACCACCAGGGAGCCGCCGTCCCGTACCCTCTCCTCTGGTTGAACGCGGCGGGCAATCGCGGCTCCTTTCCGGCTCCCCTTCCCGCCGTCGGCTCCCCCGC
>NW_024116080.1:0-8398 GCF_003073215.2 Triticum urartu | reverse complement strand
ACGGGCTCGAGGCCGTCTCCGCGTCCTTCGGCCAGGTACGCGCAGGCCCCTCCCCATTCCACGAGCGCCCCATTCCGTCCTGGTTAGCGCTCTTGTCTGCACTGTCTGACCGTGAATGGCATTTCGTCCAACACCTTTTTCGCCGGAGCTGCAGCCGGCCGGCACTGCGAGTGGTTTCTCGACACGTCGGCCAGTGCGCCTGCAGTCCATCTGTCCATGCCCAGACGGCCCCTCGGCAAATCCGTAGCTAGAGGCAGCGCCTGCTGGCATTCACTGCTGTTGATTTACACTTCTTCACGCCTCAGCAGCCCACTAGCATTCAGTCTGGCACTGTCAGCGTTATCTCGACCGCGGGCGAGCAACGGCTCAAGTTCTCGGCGCCTCTGCTACAGGGTTGCAAACAACGTTGTACAGTACCATGGATGCCACAAGCTGGTCAGTTACCATGAATTCGGTCTTTGCCAAGTCTGTAGAAACGTTGCCTTTAGGTTCCTATAAATAGCTGACTATTTTGTAGCTGGGAGAAACGGTTTGACTGTGATGCAGGATTGTAATTTGTACCACTTCGCCTGAGTTTTCACGGGAGTAAACCGCGCATTCAGAATGCCAAGAATATGGCTTCTTGCAGTGCCAGCTAACGGTGCCACTGTTAATCTTCCACAGTGGATTTCTCTGCCAACAGTGATTCATTCTTACATGCCCGCACCGTTTACTGCTCAACCATCATCAGATCGTAATATCCGGAGATCATTTCTGTGCTCGCATAATTTTCCATTGTTCCTTTCATACTTGAATGCAGTGCATTTTATTGTGAAGTGTTGAAACACTTTCAGTCTGGCAGAATCCGTAACTGTTTCATCAAAGATGAAACCTTGTGTATTACTCATCTCTTGCTCTTTTCATACTTGAGTTCGTAAACTCCCATTGCTGTCCTCTAACTGGGATAGCTAATGCTTGTCCTGTTCAGCCACATGTGATTGTGAACTGTGCTGCAATCTCGGTTCCTCGGGCGTGCGAAACGGACCCAGCTGCTGCCATGGCTACTAATGTGCCTTCTTCACTTGTCAATTGGTCACTGGGCTTCAGGAATGACAGGACTCTTTTCATTCATCTCTCCACAGATCAAGGTAGAGCACTCTTGTAAATTGATGTGTGATACATTCGTACTGTTATATTTGGCATCCACCGATTGCCCCGAATTTACAAGCAAGCATGCGTCCACTTGCTTTTTTTTTAAAGGGCGTCCACTTGCATTTATATTTGTTGGTAATTAGAACTACTACTTGACCTACTTTAGGTTTACTTTATCATCTTGGTGAGCTTAATGCCAAGGGCAAATAAGGAGCTTACCAAAGTTATACCTTGCTGATTGCCTGATCCATAGTATATAACTATATATTTATGTTGTGCCAACTCCAAATCTAATCTAGAACTCATGTGCAACAGTTTATGAGGGAGTGAAATCATTCTACAAAGAGGAGGATGAGACACTGCCGGTGAACATGTATGGCAAATCAAAAGTTGCTGCAGAGAAGTTCATTACTGAGAAATGCTCAAGCTATGCAATCTTGAGAAGCAGTATTATTTATGGGCCACAAACAATCTCTCCTGTGGAAAAGTCGCTCCCTATCCAGGTAAGATAACCAATCACTCCAAAGCATTGTTGCTAAATTCATAAAACTGTTTGACTGCACAACAGTTGCAGAATGTAGTGTCTAATTAGAAACTGCATGCCTCTTTGGTTGCAGTGGATTAACTCTGTCCTTTCACAAGGCCAACAAGTTGATTTTTTTGATGATGAGTACCGCTGCCCAGTTTATGTAAAAGATATGGTGGATGTAATACTGTCTTTAACAAAAAGTTGGTTATCAGGTATGAAAAAGGTGAATTCAAGGTGATTTTATGGAGTTTAGGCATTAGGAATGCTCCTTTTATACAGTGTGATGGTTAACTATATGAAATCTGCTCTTTCTAAAATGCATTCAGTTTTTCATTTAAAAACTTTAATATTGTTCTCTGCATCTTAAGTGGTTTTATTCTTTATTATTTGTTTATCAATTGCACTGACAGTAAAGCACATTTTGCAGCTGGCAAAAAAATTCAGGTACTTCTGAATGTTGGTGGACCAGATAGGGTTTCAAGACTGCAGATGGCTGAGGCTGTTGCTGAAGTTCGTGGATATAGCAAGTCGATAATCAAATCTGTCCCTGCATCATCGGTATGAACTCTACCTCTGCTCATGTGAACTGTTTTCAGTGATAGTCGTAGTTCACAATGCACTACAGAACAGTCACGAACTTTACAGGTTGAATAAATTTTGCAGTTGTGCTAGCTTCTTTGCTCTTCCTTTATGTCTTAGGTTTCCAGCCTGTCTGCCTGAAATGAGTTCATTTGAAGCATCATGTAGTCATATGACCCTTTATCAGTGGCTAATGGCCCCATCCATTTATTATTATCCAGGTTAACCGGGGTGTAGCTTCACCGCCAGACATATCCATGGATATCACCAAGCTAACTCAGACACTCGGTATCCAGCCGATTACATTCCTGGATGGAGTCAGAGCTACACTTGACGCAGAAGCCAGTACATGATATTCATAAATTGTTTGTTCAAGTTCCTCCACAAAATATCCAAGTGTGACACAAAGAACCCCCTTTCTTTTACCTGACAAAGAACCCGTAATAGTTTGCCGAAATTGCAGCAGCGGTAGATTTTGTTGGGTCTGTATGCGTGGAAGATGTAACTTTGCTACCATCGAACGACTTGCCCTTGGTTTTACTGTCTGTACCATTCTGAATAAAAATGGCATTCCATGTGTGCTCTTCAGAAGTCTGTACTTCTGGTCTGCCATAATATCACCAATGAAGAATCTTTTCACTCTGATGGATGATATTACGTTTGATAATTATAAGTAGGATATCTTACTGACCAGTTAGGTTGGCTGAAATTTTGTTTCTCTGGAGGATGTCTTACTGACCCTGTTCTGTGTGAGCGGTATTTTATTTTGCAGTCTCGGTGAGTCACTCTGTTTTGCATACATCTAAATTAAACTGAACAGAAGTGCAGGTTCTTGGTGTGCAAGTCTGTCAATCAAACCCAAGCAGACAGTGGATGCAAGATTCACGCGGCCACGAGGGGAGACCGTGAGGCAGTAGCCTTGTGGCAGAAGCAACATGATTTGACTCATGCCCTTGTCTTGCAGAGTGGCCCGGGGACAAAGGTAAGCTAGTACTGCTACTGCTCCAGTGCTAATCAAGCATTGAAAGTCATATAGCTATGAATTTAAGGAATGGCCTGTTACTGAAGGCTGTAGCATGATTGTTATCCCTAATCCCTGTTGCTTTTGACCACACTGCAGGAGAACACAGATGCCACGCAGGTAACAATCACATGCTCCTATGAACCCTTTCAAACTGCATGATCATATTATGTCACTCGTGCGTATGAAGCGGAGAAAATCATCCCGGTGAATGTGTAGTTTCTTATGCTTTACAACTATTGCTGATCATAATTCCAGGTCAGCCTGCCCCTGTGGCCATCTGTGTGAGGCAGCTCATGGGGGTTCATTCATTGTCAACACCGAGCAGCAAGCACCACTGGATGCCCTCTCCACAGGTAAGCATGCATGCATATTCGTACCAGGTCAGTGTATTGCTCGTACAGCCCCATCAATTCTCCAGCTAGAGCGGCATTAAGTGGGAGAGCAAGCATTGCTCTTCAGCAGTGGTCTGGTTGCTTGATTTTGAATCGCTGCCAGACCTGCTTGCAGTGAGCGGGCAGCATTGATGAACCAGGGCACTCACACAGTTAACACTCACTGGCGCGGTGGCGCCGACACACATCAATTAACAATTTAGTAACATGTCCATCGCAAAATCTATCAAGCAGTAGTACTACTGTCAGTGAGATTTGTGATCTACAGTAGTAGTAAAATCTATCAAGCAGTAGCACTACTGTCAGTGAGATTTGTGATGGTAATTTAGCCAGGGTGGTTGGTTGGGAGCTTAGAATCTGTCAGACTACCCAAAAGTGCTAAGCTGGCAAGGAAGACGCGTGTAGACTGAAGATTTCCGCAAGGAAAATGACCACCTTTATTACCTCTTCATTAACGCTGCTGGATGCTTCCTAAACTTGGAGACTGCGCTTTGCATTATTTATTTATTCATCCGAGGGAAGACTGTGCTTTTTACATTGACATTTGTGTCTTGTTCGATCCAGCCTTGCACTATTTAGATTTAGATTACTGGGCACCTACCCTGTTTGTGTCTGGATTCCCACCAGGCGTGGGGTCTACGCTGCTGGGGAATCTACTGCTGCTGCTAATTAAGCTTGAGCTACCACCATGCATGCACTGAAAGTCTAATGGGAGGGGACATTTCCTCTCACCCTATTATATATATTTTTTTTGAAAAGTTCACCCTATTAGATAGATAGATAACTTGTGTCTATGACCAAAGGCATGGGGCTCCTGCTAATTAAGAAATCAAGCTTGAGCCTTGAGCCACTGCCATGCTCTGAAAGTCTAATGGTGGGAGACATCTCCACACACCCTACAGTTAACTTGTGTCTATAACCAAGGGCATGGGGTTCCTGTTGACAGGTCAGGGCCATTGGCTTCCTTTGGTTGCTTGGCTGGGCAGGCTAACATGATGGCATGGAGGACTTGCTGGCACAAGCAGCCAAGGTTGTCAATGGGCCCTGCTCAGCCCAGCCCAGCCATTTTTCTAAGCACCATGAGTTTCATGTACATGTCTTTTCTTTCTATATATATGCATGTAGCCTAAAGTGCACTGCTTTTCCTCACGGAAACCTTGCTAGCACCTGCTCCCCTTTCTAGATCACCAAGTCCATGGATGGGACACTTGGAAGATACTAAAGAGATATCCCATATCTGGTCAGTAGGATTAGCCATGCATGCTTTTCTCCTAACCATGGATGGCAGGTGGATCCCATGCCCAGGCTCTGGTCTCCATATCCAAGAAATTCAGGAAACATGGATTTTCTTTGCTGGGGGGAATCAGTGGGCCCCACATGCCAAACTTTTAGTGAACCAAACACATTACCATACCATGTAGTCAGAGTCACTGGAGTACTACTGCTACTACTATAGGCCATATATAGGATGGAGGATGGAGGATCACTCGGTGTCCATTTCTTGTTACCTGTGTCTCCTCTTATTAGTGGCCTCTCTCCCAGCTGCTAAATCCATATTAATACCCTCCTCCTCCCCTGCTCCTCTCTATCTCTCCCTCTCTCTCATGCCATGAGGAGATCCTCCCAGCAGAACTTGTTGCTCCCCTGCATCCTCCTCCTCCTGCTCCTTGTTTCCATGTCATGCTTGCCGAGCTCGAGCCATGGCTTGAGAACGCTGAGGGAGGAAGAAGAAGCGGTCGGTGAGCTCATCAAAGGCCAGCATGAGCTTCCCCCAACCATCTCCCCTACTCAACAAGCAGGCGGCGACGACGTTGCAGCCGCCGACGACATCGGTGCCGGGAAGTTCACCGTCTCGAGGAGAGCGGGTCCTCAGGGGCCCAACCCTCTGCACAACTGACGAGGATTGACGCCGTCAGCTCCGGTGGATCTCTGCAGCAGGCACCATGGCCACCAGATACATATACTATACCCTTTTTTTGTCCTCCCCCCATTTTTTTAGCTGGCTAGCCTAGAAAGATGATAATACGGTACAGACAGGCCGTACCACCATTGATGTTTGTTCATCAATACCCGTGGCTCCCTCCCTCCCTCCATGGCATGCTTCCTTCCCTGCATGATTAGCTGTATCTCTTGTGTATATATGCAGTGATTGATGTTACAAAGACTTGAAAGTTGTTGGTCGAGCATTTACATGCTGCTCCCTCTGTACACTAATGTAAGACGCTTTTCCCGTTCAAATTGAACCGCAAAAAACGTCTTATATTAGCGTACAAAGGTATAAGAGCGTTTTTTAGACTAGTGTAGTGTTAAAAACGTTATTATGTTACGGGACGGAGGGAGTAGTACATAGTAGGGGCGCCTTTGTAATCACGGTTGCATAGAATCTGAAATTCTGAAATGGTATTGTTGTTCTTTTTCGTTGTGTGAAGAAATTAATTAAGCTCTTTTTTGGGGCTGTGATATAATATCTCGTGGTTGTTGGAGAGCTCCCATCTACTAGTATCATCTGCTGATCTATAAAGAGGAGCAGTCAGGAGGCGCATGTGAATGCTTGCTTAATCAACCCCGTGATCAACTAATCACGGGTTGATTAAGGCGCCTCCTCTCCTTTTTCTTGCAAATATTTTGGCCATCCTTTTCAGAGACGGACCGACTGAAGCAAAGCAGAGTAAGGGCTCCTTTGATTCAAAGGAATCGCATAGGATTTTTTTGGAGGGTTTGAACCCTTAGGAATTTTTCATGTTATGCTCATTTGATTCGTAGGATTGGCATTCTTAGGAATTTTTCCATAGGATCCATTTGTACTGCATTTTAGAGGAAAATTTCCATCCACTCGAATCTCTTTGTAGAATGCCTTTGTTTTTCCTGCGCTATCAAACATTCTTTCAAATCCTGTAGGATACTATGGGACATGCCATCCTATTCCTGCATTTTTCCTATTCCTTTATTTCGACAATCCTACGAATCAAAGAGGCCCTAATAAAGAAATAAATAAAATGTCTGCAGCTGGCTGTACGAATTTATTTTTGGGTGATTCAGCTGGGCTGGCTGTAGTTGGGTGAGCGTGTCAGCGATGTCCCCGGAGGACAGGACGTAACGCGGCCGGCGATGAGACGTACAGGTGATTAGGTGACGGTGGTCGGTGGACTGGACTCGCAAACACACGCGATTACCGGTGGTGGTCAAAGCTGAATGAGTCTCCAGGCTGCTGTTGTGACTTGTGAGTTGGGGTGGGTGGAGGAGCAGCTGGGCAGGCGATTTTGCTGGTCAAACTCATCTCGAGATCCGAGCCAGATACTAACCTACAATTGTCAGCCGGTGCAGTGCCTGGCTGGCTGTCTCCTTCATTTTGAGGATTTGATCCTGGCCCTTGATTAATCAAGGCTATGTTTGTCTGTGTAAATAGGATAAGTATGCAATGAAGCTAAGAAACTCCGATGACAGATTTCTAGTAGCAGGTTGGAGCGAACGACTTCATCATTAGATTAACTGCACGAACGTTGGGGCTCCGCCATTTGCGAATAGCAGGAGTAGCAGTGGTGGTGGTGGCCACAGTGTAGCTCTAGCCATCACCATCTCGCAGCTCTCGGAGGAGCAGTGGTCATCGGAGCAGCGGTCGTAACCTGCTGTGCCAACGCTGGCGCCAGCGCCACAACCGTTGGCAGTACCGTGATCGTTTCCATGGCCAATTCAGTTCTTCATCGCGAGGACGTCCACTAGCTCTAGTTTTTATTATGTTTTTTTAATTTTAATTAATGTATATATTTTTAATTCAAAAGATGTTCAAATTCTGAAATACCTCCCAACGCGGTGTTCCTTTCTGTCAAGAATTGGGGCTTCACAATTCCTAACCAATATTTATCAGTTTTCCCTCGCATCTCGGTTACTTTTACGAGCAGAGCTGAATAAAGATGGAGTTCCCCTATGATGAGATTTAGAGTATTTCCAATAGATGATGTATATTTTGGTGATCCAAACCGATGATGGTCCAAATTTGAAGCATCAAAAAGTGTTTTTTACATTTTGGAAAAAGGCTCAACTCCAACAGATGGTCCAGAATGGAGATGTAAATAAAAGAGCAACTCCAATAAATGATCCAAAACGAAAATGCAAAACCGGCCGTGGCTGCGATACACTCCCTCCGTTCCGAATTACTTATCGCAGGTATGGATGTATCTAAATATATTTTAGTTCTAGATACATCCATTTCTGCGATGAGTAATTTGGAACGGAGGGAGTATCATCGAACATGCTGGAGGCATGGGCCGTCGGCGTGGGCACATCTTCCTCCACGGCCGACAATGACGGCGGCGGAGGTGGAGGAACGGCTCCTTGGCCGCTCGAGAACGCCGTCGGCCGTGGCCCGAGCCACCGACAGCTGCCTTCAAGATTTTGGCCGGCCGAGCCGCACTTTCGGCTGCGATTCGCCAGGCGTTTGCCTTCGCCTCATGCCTTCGTCGCTGCGAACACCAGGACTTGAACCTTGGTGGGTTGAGGATACCATAGTTTCACTAACCATTCAATGTTAGGTTGGTTCGTGAGATGCTCTTAGTTTCACTTAACCATTCAGCCAGGGATGCAGAGCTTTTTCCGCTACTTTTCTGCCCAATTAATTGACACCTATGGATTAACAGACAAAGCCGGACTCTGTGTCTAAAAAAGAGCCGGACTTTCAATTCAGGCGAGCCTACCTAGTAAACAGAAACAAGGTCGGCGGGTCGGAAATTGCCCAAAAAGTCCGGA
>NW_024116079.1:0-5820 GCF_003073215.2 Triticum urartu | reverse complement strand
TGAGAGTATGAATTACAGGGGTGCGAACCCTTTACACTGAGGAGGGGGGTGGCTTATATAGAGTCTGCCAGACCCCTCCGTCCCTCAATTATGCAGGGTTTTAAGTACATTAAGGTCGGGCGTTACTGGTAACGCCCCTAATAAAGTGCTATGATGACCATAAAAGCTACTTAATGGCCGACCGTTAGCGTGCGGAGTGACTTTAGGTCTCCTGGCCGTCGGGTGGTTGGATCTTGGTCGAGTGGTTGCTTCTTGGTCGAGTGTCTTCGAGTCCGTCGAGTGAAACAACGCCAAGTCGATTGAAATGTGATTTCTTCTGGAGGTGTCCTTGGGTAGGTCAGTTTGGACAGGTCCATGACCCTACCCTAGGTACATAGCTTCATCAGCGAGCGCAGGCGGCGGCGGGTTCGGGCGTAGGCGGTCCGGTGGCTACGGAAGCCTACGGGGAAGAAGAGAGGGATGGGCAGGGTCGGAGGCTCACGACGAGTCGGGCGAGGAGTTCAGCGAGCTCGGAGACGGTCCGGAGCAGTCGGGGCGGCAAGGAGGATCTCCGGCGACCGGCGAGGAAGAAGATGATGTTGGCGGCATCACAGGGTGACCCAGCTCTTGTGACTCGGTGAAGAAGATGAGGACGACGTGGTAGAGCTCTCGGACACGTCAGGGGAGCAAGGGGGTGGCTGTGGCCGCGCGAGCGCTGGTCGGCGGCGACGGCTTCGCTCAGGTGAGCTAAAGGGAGAGAGCCAGGGGAGGGGAGAGAGAGCGGCGAGTGAGGGAGAGGGGACAGGGGCTTCGGGGCATCTCTGTGGCGTCACTAGAAGGGGCCGGGGAAGCAGGAGGTGGCCAGAGCAGCATCAGCGCTTGCCACGCACCTGGTTGTCCTCCTGGCAGAGGAGGAAGATGACAAGGGGGCGCTGGTGGGTTGGGCCGCCAGCTGGGCTGCCAACAGGCTACAATAGCGGGCCGCAGGTGGGTGGAGGTAAGTCCTTCTGCTCTGTTTTATATTTTCTGTTTGTTTTCTATTTTCTGTAATTTGTTTTTGATTTATTTTTCAAACTAAATCAATTTACTGCTTCTGATAAATATTGTGTGGGCTAGTTGAGCTATTCCAGAGCCCCACACAAATTTACAGAATTATTGGACTTATTTTAAATATATAGCAAATATAAATCCAATGCAAATAGTTGTTGCATTAACTCCAAATGCCCAACATAAATATTTATGAGCTCCTAAAAATATTGGTTTGAATTTTACCTCTGGCCAATATTTTTAGGGAGAAACATGAATATTTTCTTGGACCTATTTGAAGAAATTTTTATCTTGGTCATTTTCAGAAATGATTTCTGAGGCTTTCACATGTCCCCATTTCAAATTTATTAAAATTTAAACATGATGCACACATGACTAGCTAGTCTAGGTCATACAAGAACTAGGGATGTGACAGGCAGAGACGCACCGGTGTCGGGCACAGCGGTCGGCGGGAGCCGACGGACGGGGAGGATGGGCTGGGGACCGAAGCTAGCCGAGGCGCCTGATACGTCTCCAATGTATCTATAATTTTTGATTGTTCCATGCTGTTATATTATCATTCTTGGATGTTTTACAATCATTTTATAGCAACTTTATATCATTTTTTGGGACTAACCTATTGACATAGTGCCCAGTGTCACTTGCTGTTTTTTGCTTGTTTTTTACTTCACAGAAAATCAATACCAAACGGAGTCCAAACGCAGCGAAACTTTTTGGAGAATTTTTCTGGGCCAGAAGACACACGATGGGCCAAAGAAGTATCAGAGGGGTGCCCCGAGGGGGGGCACAACCCACTAGGATGCGCCTATGCCTCCAGGGCGCGCCTGGAGGCATAGGTGCACCCTGGTGGGTTGTGCCCACCTCGATGGCCTCCCGTACCGCCTCTTTGCTCTGTAAATACCCAAATATTCCATAAACCCTAGGGGAGTCGACGAAAAATAATTCCAGCCACCGCAAGTTCCAGAAACCACATATCCAATCTAGACACCACCACAGAGGGGTTTATCATCTTCATTGGTGCCTCTCCGATGATGCGCGAGTAGTTCATTGTAGACCTACAGGTCCGTAGTTAGTAGCTAGATGGCTTCCTCTCTCTTTTTTTATTCTCAATACAAAAGTCTCTTGGGGATCTATTTGATGTAACTCTCTTTTGCGGTGTGTTTGTTGGGATCTAATGAACTTTGAGTTTATGATCAGATCTATGTTTTTATCCATGAAAGTTATTTGAGTCTTTCGATCTCTTATATGCACGATTACTTATAGCCTCGTATTTATTCTTCGAATCTTTGGTTTAGTTAGGCCGACTAGATCGATTTTTCTTCCCATGGGAAGAGGTGCTTTGTGATGGGTTTGATTTTACGGTGCATGATCCCAGTGACAGAAGGGGAAACGACACGTATGTATCGTTGCTATTAAGGATAACTAGATGGGGTATATTCCTATATGAGTAGATCTCGTCTACATCATGTCATCATTCTTATTGTATTACTCTGTTTCTCCACGAACTTAATACACTAGATGTATGCTGGATAGCGATCGATGTGTGGAGTAATAGTAGTAAATGCGGGCAGGAGTTGGTCTACTAATCTTGGACGTGATGCCTATATAATGATCATTGCCTGGATATCGTCATAATTATTTGAAGTTCTATCAATTGCCCAACAGTAATTTGTTTACCCACCGTATGCTATTTTTCTCAAGAGAAGCCACTAGTGAAATCTATGGCCCCCGGGTCTCTCTTTATTATATTTGCCTTTGAGATCTATTTTTATTTGTTTTTATTTTCAGATCTATTAATCCAAAACCCAAAATACCTTGCTGCAATTTATTGTTATTTATTTTATCTCGCGTTCCCGCGAGATCTATTTATCCAATCTACTACAAATTTGACCTATCTTTTACCCGGGAGGGATTGATAACCCCTCTTTTACGTCGGGTTGCAAGTTTTTGTTCTTTATGTGCAGGTGCCGTTCACGTAGTGTTGTATGTTTCTCCTACTGGTTTGATAACCTTGGTCTCATCACTGAGGGAAATACCTACCGTAGCTGTGCTGCATCATCCCTTCCTCTTTGGAAAAATACCGACGTAGTTCAAGCCGCATCAGCGCCCTACCGCCACCTTCCTGGGAGCCAGCGCGGCTTCGCTGTTGGTTGCTCCTTCGATGGCGCCGAGGTTGGGGTGGGGGTTGGAAGGTGGCGGCACGACGCGAGTTAGGGTTCCTCCGTCGTTGCCAGGGAGGGCGGCGCGGGGGATGCGGGGGACGGGTCTCACCTTTCCCTCTACCATATATATATGCATGCATGTTATTTTATATATTCAACCTGTTTAGCTATGAAAGTGATATTTTTTGATATATGGTATGCAAATATATGTATGTATGCCTTGTATGTATGGTGTAATGCACCAAGTTGGCTGGTAGAATTGCAACATAGTATTATGCCAGCCCCAAGTAAAACATCACTACCAGTCTCGACGGGATAGACCGTCGGTGATGTGTTGCTCATAGGACGCCTCGATGAAGTCTACACGACTGGTTGGCCGGTCACTGTTGTTCCTCGTTACTGACCGGTTAATTAAGTGGCCTGTGTGTGATAGAGCAGTCATCATTGACCCCAAGGCACTGACTGGCTGATACAAATTGTTCCGTCAGTGTTGTTCGGATCTGTAGTAGTGTATTACATCTAAAATTAGCACTATATAATTAATTGAGAAGATTGCCCACAAAAAATAAAATAACTGAGAAGATAATTAATACAATTAATGAAGAAAATATTTACTAAAATTAATACAATTAATGGAGAAAATGACTAGCCAATTAATCAGATAATTAAACCTTCACTATAAAAGGACCCATTGGCATATCATATTTGCTCTCAATACGGAGATACACGCCCCTAACATTGCAATACAAGGTCAGATCGAGAAAAAAAACTTTGTAATACAAGATGAGAGCTACACAAGTTCTACTCCTAGTCCTTGTCCTCTTCGTCCTATCCCCAGGTAACTACTACTATAAGTCTATAACTACCAGTTTACATTTTTTTAAAGATAGTTTATTGTTATTGTTACTATTATTTGAGAGGGCTAGTCTAGACAATGGATATCTGTTTACAAAACACTAAACGAGTTACTGAATTCGCCTTGATCTGCTCTAGGATTCTTGCGGCGTGGGTTTAAAGTTTGTCGAAATCCAAAACTGCTCCCCAGCTAATTTGTGTTCTTCTCCTTTTGGTCTGTCATAAACATGACCGTGATTTTTATGTATCTGCAGATCTGGCAAAGGCTAAGCTGCACTGCACGGATTTCATCATAGTCAACCAGTGCGACGTGGACGAGATCACATGCCAACATTACTGCTACAAGCAGTTCAATGGAACCGGCAAGTGCATCCCCAACAAAGGATGCCAGTGTCATTTCTGCTATGCAACTCCACCCCAGCCATCCCCTGCTAGCAGCTCCTAGTCGTAGTTTTCTCTGTAATTTTCTGTTTCTTCAACAGTTATGAACATGATTCGTTTCTAGTGCAACAACCATGGCGCCATAATTAATTACATGTACTGTGGCCTATACTGCGAAGTTATATGTTAATGCAATGCCTGTTTTGCTTTATATATAAATGATTGTTATAGTCTAGGAGCGAGAATACATGCCATAAAAATCATGTTTATTATAAATGTTTTGGTTTATGTAAATGTTTGTTATATATAAGGGCAGAAAGCTATGCCAAGGACAGAGCACTTGCTGAAAATGAATAAACTCATATGTAAATTAGCCCCAGAAATTGATTTTTTGTTACTACTGGTTAGCTTCAGAATTGTGGAGGCAGCAAACATATATGTAGCTGAACTGAACCTGGATACAGTTAGCAGGCAATAATATAAACACTAGATTTTCTACACTGCATAAAGTGGATTAGTAGCTCGTGATGAATATATATAAAGCCCTTGATCTTCGAGAGGCGTTGATCTTTCATAACTGGATCGCATCCTAGCCATCCGTCTCCCTGGTATCCGTCGAATTCTCAAGAGAAGGTGTCGATTTCTTCAGGTGTGTTCAGAGACAGGAAGTTCAGAGAACTAGTGTAGTGTCCTGACAACTGAAGCTGAAAATTTTGAGCACTCATTCGGTTTAACTGAAACTAAAACAGTCAAACATACGAGGTAAAACCAAAGCATCAGGAAACAACATAATATTATTAACGACTCCGACTGTGCTTTAAGGCACCCCAAATCATTTACCGACGACAAAGGACTGAAAGACATAAAAGGAAACAGCCACGAATCAAACACTTGGTTAAACTGAAAGTGTAATGAGCCAAACACTTGATGCAAAACTGAAGCGTCAATTGATTAAACCATATGATTAAACTGAACAGCAAGGAAGCTTTAACTCATCTAGTCATCTGGTTTAACTGAAAGTGAACCAGTCAAACACTTGAGGCCAAAAACCCAAGCGTCAGAAAAGAACCGAACCAAGATTAACGAAGCAGACTGCACACTGACATCCACAACAAGTACAGGCATATGGTTTCATTGATCTACTCAAGTACTATGTATCAATCGGCACATTTCACCACATCACTTGAACCATTCTGTTCTGTCAAAACATACAGAAAGGCTCGGCAGTTAAGCTGCCTTCTCCCAGAGTTCACAAGACATACAGCAGCATTGGATTGAATGAATACACCATCAGAATACACTCAGCAGTAACAGTCCTAATTAGCATGAGACGAGGAACGAGAAGAACGGGTGGACGGCCGATATAAGCTAGCTCTGCCCTGGCGGTGGCGGTGGC
>NW_024116078.1:0-5623 GCF_003073215.2 Triticum urartu | reverse complement strand
AAGTGGCGGAGGTCGGCATCCATCCCGACGGTTCGTAGTGGAGGCCGGCGGCGGCGGTGCTCCATGGCTGTGGCGACTCGGTCTTCTGGGAAGAAGATACAAGGGAGGGGGACGAGGTGAGATGGAGAGAAGAGAAGGGAGAATAGGGACTGCGCGGCTACCTACTGCTGGTCCGACGATGGCTCCGGTCACCGGATCAGGTTTGTGTCAGGATTCCTCTACTCCCCGCAAAAAAGTATGCCATGTCCTTGCTAATTGCTAGAGATGCCCTTCATAAGTTCAGCCCGTGGCCAACAGCAACCTCCAGGTCGTGTGAGAATTCAGTGGCATGGGCATGCTCTCGTGTGATTAATTTTGTATAGAAGATTTTTCATTAGTGCTTGAGTACATGTTCAATATACATAACAACTTCTCTGGTGACTTACTCAACTAATGGTTAGATACAATTTTAGCAGCAGTGAATAGACGCATGATACATTTGTTATCTCCTTCTGAATGTTCATAATGTGTAAAATGATTCAATTTTTGTATGATTTTGCTTCAGAAGTTGATTCTGCAAAATCTTGAGAACATTGACTATATGCTCCAACACTGCAGGCCAACTCTTGATGGATTTCCAATGTGTTGCTGGCCTCCCAATTTTTTCCGTCGTGCAGTCGCTCCCCGTCTCCCTGTGTCGTCCCAAGATGGTCCGGCTGGGCGCTGTCCTGACGGCCGAGTGTGTGCTATCCACGGAACACATCTCCTCCACCCAGGCCCTCCTCCACAACACCGGCGAGGACACTACTTCGTCCGAACCGATTATCACAACGACGCACAGGTACACACACATGCGCTCCCCTGCCACCCCTGCACTAATTTAAGGCGAAATCCAATTGAGACGTATTGATAGGCACCAATGTATTCTTGGTTGAGTTCCCATGTCTTGAATTACGTTGATCCTTTTGGTAAGATCAAACTGAACAAACTGAACATCACTTGCCCAAACAAGCTGAACGCCATGCTACATTATTGTAAATCATTTACCAGGACTTTGTGTTCTTTATACAAAACAGCCAAGACCTTGATCACTTATTCGTAGAGCACAAGCGAAGACATCTTTCGTTGAATCCACATATATGTTCAGTTTTTTAATTGATTTTGAAATTTCAGGAGCTCTATGGCACATGTAACAGGTCTTGGGCATGATGGTCGAACGCGATGAGAAGGACATACTGGATCCCCATGGACACCAAGGATTCAAGGACATTGGCAGATGTAGAGGAGGCAATGAGGACGGAGATGATTGCGGTGCACAATTTAAATAAACCAGAATATCCTAAAAATTATATTTGGTGTATAGAATTCAGTTTTAGTCTTTGAGTACATTTTCATGATTCACTAACTCCTGTAGTGAGTAAAAATATATAAAACTACATGACTTGTAAATTTTTGTGTCCGTCGTGCGTCCCAACGATTCCACCGGCATCGGCCCTCCCCTACCCTGGTGCGGACTATAGTATTAGCTGTCTCCTTGGAGTCCTGAAGCAGCTCAAGGGCATTGTCCTTGGTGCGCCTCCTCAAGGCTTGATGCTTTCTACAGGAAAAAAATGGTTCTTTTCTTTGAGATGAGGAAAATTACTTCCCTTTCTACAGGAAAAGATGGTTATGTTAGATAAATGTCTTCCCAAGTTAAAGGCACATGGCTCTGAAGTACTAATATTCTCTGAGGTACTGATTCTCTCTGTTACTCATGCACCTAGCTTGGTTGCTTCAGAAAGCATCATGACTATGATAAAAATATGATAGCAATCACGAGTTACAGAAATTCTTCTTGTGAGGTGATTCTGTGCCCATGCTCACATTCTATCTTGGGTTTTGTGACCCATATTATACGATATCTTCTTTGCGTATTCATGATTGTGTGGAGCTTGCAAGACTAATTCATGCTGGCTTCTTAGCTTTTCATTTTTTATATTTGCCACAAGCCTGCTTTGCTATGTTATGGTTGATCTTCTTGCCCATCTCATGCTTTTAGCTCTCCCTTCTCATTATATAGTGAAACTGTAATCTTAAATCATGACCTGAAAAAAATGTGCAGGTTCTACATGTTTACTTGCATGCTATTTTTTTTACAGGGGCACCATAACATGTGAAAATTTTGAAGAGCTTTGTGAAGATTTGTGGGAGCAGCTCCGACTCCAATTAAAGAAGTTCCACGCAGCGGGCATGAAGATTGGTCACATCTATATGTATAGTTGTGCTGCAGGTGATTATACTCTTCATTGAAGCCTTATACTTTGAGGGGCTGTAATAGTAATGCAGGAATGTTGCATTGTTCCTATCTACAATCGACCATCATTACTTACTTTTTTATGTTCTTCTTGCTATTGGCTGGTAGCTTTTAGTAGCAATTTGGATAATTGTGTGCATAATATTCTGTCTGGTTTTGGGGCAAGAAAGGTCGGGGATTCTATTGTGGGTGGATCATGGCCTCCAGAACAATGCACACTATACAGTAGCCTGAGCAAGTTATGGGCGGTGCCTTCATATGGTTGTTAGATTGTTGCTCTTTTTCTATATGGATTAATGCGAAGCACCTCAAATTTCTCTTTTGAGGAATATATGTCTCTTTTTGTTTGATTTGAGTTCTTGCTCTTCCAGTTCAGAACATTTAGGAAGTGATTTTGGAGAAACTTCAAGAGTAGGAATGAGTCGTCGTCGTATTCAACTTTGTAATTAAAATGATTTAGAGTAGGAACCAGAGCTGAGATTGTTACTTTTTATGTAATAAAATGGGTTTTATAAGAAATGATTTTTTTTCACAAATGTGGGGATTTGCCTCTGTAGCTAGAAAATTGCTAGAGCGTACTTGAATTGTTGAAAGCATGGATCATGTCCTATAGTAGCTATCTTTGATTCACATCCAGAGTTCACTTATAATTATAGGATGAAACTTTATATTATTTTGCCATCATATTTCGTTTGTAAAAGTAGCTGCAACAAGTAGCAGTTTGAATTGATGCAAGCAAGTAAGCAACGCTTTGATTGGAAAATTTGTGTGTTAGCATAGGCTGAAGCAAGCACCTCTTCGTTCTGAATCAGTAGTTGGTGCAGCTAGCTGTAGCAAGCCCCAGCTTAACTTAATGCTAGCAATTACTTGAGTCCTTGATCTGCTCTTGGCAATTGGGTAAACAAGCGCTTCTTTGATCTGTATACCTGAATCTTTAGTTTGTGCAGCTAGCTGCTAGCAAGTAATTAAAGCCTTGATCTGCTCTTGCCGACAAAATAATCTTGGAAGAAACATCCAGATCACTCCACTATGGGCCCATCCAGTAGCTTATGCATCCTATAGTTAGCTTTTCAAGATTATCTGTCACTCCGCTATTTACTATATTGTTGTAACTGCTCCACGTTCCATTGAACTCCATGCTGATTGCATCTTTGCAAAATCTGGAATATTGTATGAACAAGGTAATTGTTGGAGTTTTAACTTCAATTTTTGTTGTTGTTACACAAAATGTTGCCTCCATCGACTTTTTGGCGAAAGACCATTAGCCATCGCCTAGACCTACTTTGTTGCAGGTTCTTTTTTTCTTTGTGCAAATTATGATTAAGCTATGTTTGTTTTACAATGATTTACAGCCAGGATTTACAGATGATTAAACTAGCAATTAAAATTGATTTGAGAAAGTATTTAACGCAATTGGTCTCTTGGCATAGGCTCAAGTATAAAAATGATATGTAAAATCTCCATATATTTGTGCAAATTGATTTTGTAACCTACTCTGAAAACTTTATTTTTTTCAAGATTGATGTACTTGGTGCTAACTTCCATTTTCTCTCAACAGGACATGTGCTATTTTGAAAATGGAGCTTCTCTATTGGATGGCAGCTCATGGTGGTAGTTTCAGATATGAAGCTAAGGAAAGCGCACCTCATAATTCATTAGATGTAACCCAATAGGGCCCATTAGATATTGTTGGTTGTAAATGGCATGAGTTTTTAGCTTTCATAAAATCTAGATATGTACTCTTTAACAATAAGCTGTGGAGGAGAGTGGTCTTAAATGTGCTGGTTGAATTTACCAATGTTGGTTCATTTTGGTTTTACTGACCACATTGCATAGTAAGTTTATATATTTGATACAAGTCAAGACATATTTTACAAGAATGATTATAGATCCACCTATGCTGGTGCTAGATCTATCGCTCATGTGAATTGTATAAAATAATATGTCAATTCTGCACTTAGAACACTTCATCTCACCTGTTGAGCTGAAGTGCTGCACTGCTCATCTCGCCTCTAACCGAAGTGATACACTGCTGCTCTATGTTGGTGTGTGGTAGCAGCGAGTATACTTGATCTACCTTCGGCTAGAAAAAAATATGACAATGTAATTTTGATCTAGATCTTGACTTTCCAATGTCAGGACAATTACGCCAGCAGCTTGCTGCTTTTACTCGTGCATCTGCAAATCAAATATAAGAACACAAAAACAGTGTGCAATTTCCCAACCAGATAATGTACGTCTCCAAAAAAATAATTCTATTTTTCAAAAAAATATCCAAAAAATATTCTCCAAATTTACAGAAAATGCCTTTTCAAAATAAATAGAAAAAAATCATGTTCATCTAGGATGTATTCCATGCACCACAACTCTTTCATTAGATGAAAGTGTCGAGCTGAAGTAGGTCAGACAAACTTATTCACGTCCAAATTACATGGCCCAAAATGCGATAGTCAGTGTAACTTTATTTCTGATGATTGCTAAAATTGGGTATAAGAAGTGTTATGTAAAGGTATGCATTGAATATTTTAATTTTTTTGCCCATTGCAACGCACGAGCATTTGTACTAGTGATGAGTAAACTAAGCAGATGGCGGTGCAACAAAATAGAAGAAATGCAAGACAACATATGCAAGATACCCGCAATCAATAAAACATTGCCAAATTAGAACAGGCGCCTTGATGGGTGAACAGGACAGGCCATCTTCCTTTGACTCCTCGAGGTTAGAATAGTCATTAGGATCATATTCTAAACAAGAATCAACAAGTGGGGAGCGTATGAGTCTCATTGCATCCAGAATGGCACTCAATGCCTTGGTGCCAATTTTGTAAGTCATTGCAGTGTTTAGCTTCAAGAGTGGACTGCTGCTAGTGCGACACAAAGCAGCTACACAGATCATAGTGTAGATATAACGGGAAAACCTTAAGCATCAGAGTAAAATCAGCAAAGTGGAACTTGCTGGAATATATGTGCTAGTATTGCCAGTACGGCTAGAAAGGCTTCGGATACCAGCTCTCTTCAAGTGAAGGTGCGGTACTGTTAATATCAATGTAACTCTCAAAGGCGACACAGCTCCCCGCATTTTCTTGCTATTCTTATAGGATTCAAGTGGGCAGACCACTAGAAATCCTATTCCTATGTTTACAAGATCCTACGAATCAAACAGGTTCAAAGTGTCCATCACAACCGACCGTATAGACCTATACACTGCAAATGTCCCTGCTCATCTTCAGTACAAGGAACATACTGTACTACTATCATACTCACTCCATTCCAATATATAAGTCTTGGTAGAGATTTCCACTATGGATCACATACAGATGTATCCAAATACATTTTAGAGTGTAGATTCAC
>NW_024116077.1:0-9696 GCF_003073215.2 Triticum urartu | reverse complement strand
AGCAACTCCCGCCAGTGCGAGGTATGCTTGACCTGACCTCCCCCGACCTCCCCCTCAACCCATCCCTAGGTCGCTAGCTAGCTCCCTCACCCAGGGATTCGATTGGGCGGTGGCAGAATCGATCCATGGGGCGCCGAGCCGGTGCGCTCGGTGCCGATTCATCCGGGAAATGTGCCCCTATCTGTAGGTTGGGAATGAAATTAGTCAATAGGCGCCATACCTGGATAGGGGAATTGATGTAGGGGTGATTTGGTGCATCGTAGGAATGATTTTAGCGCTCTATACGTTGCTATAATTTGGTGAAGCTGCGGTTCAGAGCCATGTCCATGGAATGTTTTTTGTGAATTGTCCTTCTAGCAATAGAATCTCGTTTCGTCGGCTACTTAGGTCTTTTTCGAGAACCATGTCCATGGAATGCTTTTCGGGATGTGTCCTTCAAGCAGTATGATCTCGTTTTGTGGCAGAGCTACTTTGTTCTGTGCCTGGTGTCAAGAGATTGGCAGTTAATATGGCCATGCTATTCTGCTGACATGGTGTCGATGTCCCTTTAGTTACTGCTTGCGTCATAATCCTGCGGGGCAAGTTAGTTTTAGCGCGAATATGCTGCGGTGAGGCTTCACCCACCACTCCAAGGCATGCATGATAATGGCTTTCAATTCCAACTTGCACGAAAAGGCTGATAGCGTTATACCACCATCCTGTTTGCTCTCCCCAACTCCAGTTTTAACAAACTGCGTTTCTGTGATTTTCAGGTCTGTAAGCACGCGTTCTCTTTCTCGCCTGTCTATGCTCAGAATGCTCCAACCAGACTTCCTTTCCAAGAACTTGTGTTTGGGGTTGGGATGAAAGCATGCCATGTGTTTCAGTTTGTGCTCCGGCTTGCCTTTGTTCTCTCAGTCTGGCTCATGATTATCCCCTTCATTACCTACTGGATATGGCGGTTAACATTTGTGAGAAGTCTTGGTGAAGCACAAAGGCTGTTCTTGAGTCACATCAGCGCTCAGTTGATTCTCAGTGATTGCCTACATGGATTTCTTCTCTCAGCTATCATTGTCCTTATATTTCTTGGAGCTACCTCTTTAAGGGACTATATAAGGCACTTGAGGGAACTTGGAGGACATGAAGCTGACAGGGACGATGCAGGCCGTGAAAGGCATGGTGCCCGAGCTGTCAGAAGGCTAGCTGGTCCTAATAACAGGGTTCCTGGTGCAGATGGAAATATTGATGACCTGGCTGAAGCCCAAGGGCTTGGTGCTGGGGAACTTCTGAGGAGAAATGCAGAAAATGTTGCTGCTCGATTGGAAAGACTAGAGGCCCAAGTTGAGCAGATGTTAGATGGTCTGGATGATGCGGATGGTGCGGAGGATGTTCCTTTTGATGAACTTGTTGGTATGCAAGGGCCAGTATTTCACTTGGTTGAGAATGCAATTACGGTAAGGACCTTTTCTTGTCATTCTTCTTTTAGTTACACAAAATGGGTTCCCTTGTATGTTTACATGTATCTGAACCGATATTCCAACTAATATTTTCATCCTATGCAAAGTATTAGGCTGTATTTTCTCAAAAATCTTTGGTTGGACAGCATCTGTATGGATTATCCCTACTATGTCCCCTCCAGATAGTTAGCCAGTTATATGCCTTATCTTGGTGTCCTCATTAACATGATGCTCAGCACTGTTATCTGTGACATCTATCTTGCCTTTTTCCAGACTGTTAGATGCATTAAAAGCACTATTCAATCTTGGTGTCCTCATTGGCTTCTCATCGCACTCCCAGAAATGTCATATTAATACCTGGCATGAAAGAAATATGTTTATTCTAAAATTCAGACGCATTTAGGATCCTTAAAGTGTAATTTTGATCTTTCTGTCATGTATCACCTGGTGTATTGTTAGCTTTATTGCTGTCATGCTGGCAGTGTCTGTTTCTCCCTTATTTTCTAATTTTTATATGCATATATTTCTCTTCAGGTTTTGGCCAGCAATGCTATATTCCTCATTGTTGTGATCTTCGTACCATTCTCATTGGGAAGGATTGTCCTGTATTATCTATCATGGTTTTTCTCTTCAGCCTCCAGTCCTATGCTGGCTAGGGTGATGCCATTTACGGAATCTGCTATTTCTTTGGCTAATGAAACATTGAATAGTGCTTTTAATGCCATGAAGAATTTCTCTTCCGACAGTCACAATGAAGGTGTTATTGGGCATGTGATTGAGGTGGTTACTCAGTCCTTGAAGATAAATGCCACTGGTCTTGCTGTAATGCAGGGCACTGGGAAGAGCAGTCTGGTGAAAGGAACAGCTATTGGCTCATCTTATCTTTCAGATCTGACAACTCTTGCTGTTGGATACATGTTTATCTTTTGCCTTGTCTTTTTGTACATTGGATCACTGGCTTTACTTCGATACGCCCGTGGAGAACGTTTTACTATTGGAAGACTTTATGGCATCGCTGCAATACTAGAGGCCATTCCATCTCTATGCAGGCAGTTCTTTTCTGGAATGAAGCATCTCATGACCATGGTCAAAGTTGCGTTCCTTTTGGTGATAGAACTCGGAGTATTTCCCCTTATGTGTGGTTGGTGGCTTGATGTCTGCACTCTTAAGATGTTGGGTACAACAATTGCTCAAAGAGTTGAATTCTTTACGATGTCACCCTTGGCGAGCTCCTCGATCCATTGGCTTGTTGGGATTGTATATATGCTCCAAATAAGCATATTTGTCAGCCTTCTTCGAGGGGTATTGCTCAACTTGTCAATCCCTTTGATATTTCTGCTAGTTTACGAACTGCACACAAGGACTTGTATATCTTGTTTCTCATGTTTGTTTTGCCTTCCTGTGTAGGTACTGCGGAATGGAGTTCTTTACTTCTTACGGGACCCTGCTGATCCAAATTACAATCCTTTTAGGGACCTGATCGATGATCCTGTGCATAAACATGCTCGACGAGTCCTTTTATCTGTCGCTGTGTATGGAAGCTTGATTGTGATGCTGGTCTTCTTACCTGTCAAACTGGCCATGCGAGTAGCTCCTAAAACTTTTCCTCTGGACATTACGTGAGTCCGATCATCCCGATATCTTTTTAATCGAGCCTTTTATCTTTTCTGTCTCATTTGGTTATCTTACACTTACATCTTTTTGTTGATGTATTATTGCAGCATTTTTGACCCTTTTACCGAGATTCCAGTTGATGTGCTTCTGTTCCAAATATGCATCCCATTTGCGATTGAGCATTTCAAGCCTCGGGCAACTATTAAAGCTCTGTTGCATCATTGGTTCGCTGTGATTGGCTGGGCACTAGGCTTAACAGATTTCTTACTACCAAAACCTGAAGAAAATGCTGCTGGGCAAGAGAACTGGAATGGCAGGGCAGAAAGAAGAGATAGAGTACATGGTGGGATGGAAATGGTAGCCCCACAGCTTGAGCAGCGTATGATTCAGCATGCTGCCATAGATAATGATGGTAGGGGTAATGCAAATGAAGCCAATGACATTGCTGAAGAATCTGATGTAGATGATCAAGGAGATTCAGAGTGAGTATAATATCTAGATAGCTGTAAAAGAATAATTACTTTCTGCGCATCATTTTTGAACCTGCACAAAAGAAGATTATATTTTCTGTATATCAAAAGAATAACAGTTTAGAGTATGGTAAAAGAATAGCTACTTGCTGTTCTTACATATTTTTTGAACCTGCACAAAAGAAGATTATGTCCTATATCAAAAGTAAAACAGTTTGGAGTGTGGTTGAATTATTTTTCTTCTAACAAATTCTTAAGACTATAAACTCTGCCTTTAAATTTTAAGTGTTCTGTTGAAGCCCCTCCCTCCTCCTTTAGAGAAATCTAGCATCTATGTTAAGTAATCAGTATAAGTACGGAAATTGCTTTTGGATCATGGGGCCTCCATGGAGCCCGTCAGATTTTGAAGTTTAATGTACATAGAGATGCGTACAACATTCCTGTAAATTTCATGATGAAATATGTTTTGTTGTGAGCTACACAGACAAAAAAACATGTATTTCTAGCACATGAACTATTTGCTATGAAAGCCCATGTTTTTTTTTTCAGAATTGTTTGAAACTTAAAAATCTCACTTTTGATTTCTTTAAAAATCGGGCTCCATCGTACTCTTGGAGCAAGAAATCCTCTCTTGTATTAGTATACATAATACAATTACTAAATTTTATCACTAGTTAAGTCCTCTTAATAATTCTTTACCTTTTGAAGGTACAGTTTTGCACTCCGTATCATACTCTTGCTTATACTGGCATGGATGACGCTACTCATATTCAATGCTGGAATGATTGTTATTCCTATCTCACTTGGCCGTCTTGTTTTTGAGGCTGTTCCCCGCCTGCCAATCACACATGGCATCAAGTGCAATGGTAATTTGCTGATGAGTACTGCTTACCTTCCCTCGTTTGCTATACAAGTTTCATATTTATGAGGTTAATGTAGTGATGCTTCACTGAACTTGTGGTTTTCTTGTCTCTTGATCAGATCTGTTCTCTTTTAGCATCGGTTGCTATATTATCTGGAGTGCAGCAGCTGGAACCAGATATGCAGTTGACTACATTAGATCACGACGTCTGGGCTTCCTGGTACAACAGATCTGCAAGTGGTGCTCTATTGTCCTGAAGAGTTCTGCTCTCCTGTCAATATGGGTAATTCATCTGGACTGAGCTTGTTCCAAGTATCTCATTTTGCATTTGCAAGTGTGGTCTATGATTGACAAGGCCTGTACTCTAGTGTCTAACCATGAATAATGTTTCTTTCCAGATCTTCGTTATCCCCATGCTGATTGGACTCCTTTTTGAGCTGCTGGTGATTGTACCCATGAGGGTGCCTATTGACGAGAGCCCAGTTTTTCTGCTGTATCAGGATTGGGCACTTGGATTAATATTCTTGAAAATTTGGACTAGACTGGTAAGATTGCAAATCTCTGATTCTGTCTGTTCCACTTAAGCCCTCAATGACTTTGCAGTTGCTTTTAAACCATTCAACCGGATAAACTTCTTTGTAACCATGGGTAGGCACCTATAGGAATGTTCGAACTGTTTTGTTGATTGTTTTTCTTGGGTACTCTTTGCAGGTGATGCTGGATCAAATGGCACCTTTGGTTGATGAAAGCTGGAGGATGAAGTTTGAGAGAGTAAGAGAGGATGGCTTCTCCCGTTTGAAAGGTCTATGGGTCCTGCACGAAATCATTACCCCCATCATCACGAAGCTCCTTACTGCTCTATGTGTCCCATACGTCCTTGCAAGGGGTGTGTTCCCGGTGCTGGGCTACCCACTGATCGTGAACTCGGCAGTCTACCGTTTTGCCTGGCTCGGGTGCCTGATATTCAGCACGCTCTTCTTCTGCGGCAAGAGATTCCACGTCTGGTTCACCAACCTCCACAACTCCATCAGGGATGACCGCTATCTCATTGGCCGGAGGCTGCACAACTTTGGCGAGGACTCCCGTCGGTCGAACGAGCCTGATGAGACTCCAGGTTCATTAGAGGACGACCTTGCGCTGATCCCTCTAGATCATCAGGACAACGACGACGTCGGGCTGAGGTTCAGGGGCAACAACCGTCATGAAGACGCGGGGGTGGTTGTCGGTTAAGCAGGAGCGTGTGACCGGCATTGTAGAGTGAATGAGTTGCCCTGTAGTGTTAGGGTAGTAGGCAAGCATTGTTGTACAACACACATAGTAGCGAGGGGAATAAGCTAGATAGAAGGATTTCGCGCCGAAAGCTGATGGTCAACTGCCTCTTTTTTTGTTCCTGTGGTAGCCGTTGCTGAATGTATATATTGGTGGAGCACCTAAGAAGACATAACCTGATGTTGTTCTGATGTAATGTGTAAGGGTAAATCTGATTCGACACTGGTGTAATTGCCGATGTTTTACGTTGGATCTTCGTTCTAGTTTTCATCTCATGGAATGATCAGCTTGCGAAAGTAGCATTGAGGTTTGCACTTGCTGGCTGTTTGTCTGCTCAGTTCTTAGGGCTGAGGTGTTATCTTCATAGCCATCGACCACAGTTTCATAGCATGGTGTATTATTATCAGTTTAGTGGCAATGAAATTGGAGACTGGCGCTCATAAGTTTGGAAAAGAATTAGAGAAACTATGCATGTATATTTTTCTATGTGCAACTTAACTTAATGACTTGTCTAGGTGTTTATGGAAGGCTAAGAGTGACGGGCCTTTGGAAATAAATCAGGGAAGCTCCTGGTTTTAGTTCAAACTAAAACAACTCATTATGGATCGGAAGGAGTACTATATTTTGCCGCGCATGCACTTGTACAAGGACCAAGGAGGTGTTTGGTTCAGAAATGGAGACTTAAAACGTAAACGGAATCAAATGACACTGTTATTGTAAACGGTATCGATCAAAAACCAAAACTGTTTGGTTAGTAACTGTAACGTTAATCAATACAGCACCGCCTGGTCTTGCATTTCCCCGGTCAGCTGCTTCCCGAGCGGAGAGCCCAGCCCGGCCATTGATGTGGGGGCTGTTTGGATTGTGCCCCATCTAGCCCTACCAAATTATTGGCATGACCAACTTGAAGGCAAGACCAAAAAATTGGCAGGTTATGGCTGTTTGGATTGTAGCCCACGACACTTGCCAAGTTTTTGGCAAAACCATTGGCCACCGTTTGGTTTGAAGCCAAATATTTGGCAACCTTGATTGGACTGTGTTTGGTTTGGTCCCAAAATGCATGCCAGCTAATAAAAACCACATATGTATACTACCTCACATATATCACATGACATAAATACAAATTTTCAATTTACAAACACACTCAGACACAAACTGTAAGCATGCATTTTCAGAAATTGACAATGACATGGTTCAGCTAATACATTAGATAACTCATAATGTTTGATACATCAGATTAATCAAGGAGGCTAAATAAAATTCACATAGTAACCAAGTCTTTACCAGACCATGAAGTCATACAAGTCAGGCATGCACCAAGTCTGCTCCATATAAACAAAATACGATGCACCCAGCCTGCTCTATATAGACAGAATATGCATGATGTATGTTACCCATGCTCCTAGCGATATAAACAAAAGGAAGCCACAAACTCTATCTAGTTATATGGCCATTCAGTGAGCAGTTGCAGATCCACCATTGCCACCATCTTCTTGAAACCGAGGCTCGAAGAAGCTAAGGACCCACTGTCCAAGAATCGTTTCATCAGCATAGTTGAGATAACTACGGAAGATATCTTGGTCTGGCTTGGATAGATATGCTACAATCTCAAGTTTATCCTTAGCTGGTATGGTAAGGGCATTTATCCGCTTCCAAAGGTTTGCATATGGATCTGTAGGTGGCATTGGTTGCATGGAAACAATAGGAGATGCAAGAGAGTCAGCTAGCTTCTTGATACCGGCTGCCATATCATCATTAGATATCTTGTTCTTCTTTTTTGCTTTCCCCTTAGTTGGCTTCTTGGAAGGTGAAGATGACACATGCTTGCGCTTCTTAATTAAAGGATTGCCTTCCAAGTCAACTTTTGGACTGTGGCGATCAATAGTATCAGAGTCAGCTTCATCACTGTCTACTGGAATTAGATTGGCCTCAAGTTCCCTCAATTCCTCGCTGTCATCACTGTCATCATCCACATTGACAGTGGTTTGGTCAGTTGCAAACGAGCCATCAGCATGGGACTGGTCAGAGAATAACTCTTGCAATTGATGAAAGAACCTGATGGGTCTAGTAAGATAATTGACTGCAGTTTTCTGCACATAATTGACCAGCATACAAACACCCATCTTCAGCAGCACTTATGAATCTGAAATAAGTCAGACAATCTTACAAGGATAAAATAAGTTACATAAATTCAGTCCAAAATGAAAATACATCAAAGATACACTACAAGCTTCAATTGTTCCCTCACATGGAAAATACATCAGAGATACTATCTGCCCTCATTTGCACTCTCTCTATCTGCCCACATTTGTTGAGCTAATAAATCGTGCTTGGCAGCCCACTCACGTATGTCAGCCTCTTGATCACGAACCCGTCCACTACTCCTTGGGATGTCTCTCTGAACTAATGGACCATACTTCCTGCCTTTACCTCTAAATTTTCTACCATCTCTGCTTCTATACCAAAGGGCCAAGAGAAGAACAATAACAGATAGAGTTCTCTGCCTCAACATGCTGTAATAATAATATCTTTGTTGATCCATGTCCATCTGGGTTAATATGAAATGTACAAAAAAAAAGAGCAAACTTGGTAGATCATTACAAATGATTACTTACTTGCTAAAAGATACTCCCTCCGTCCGAGAATAGTTGTCCCCATGGCTTTTTTGCAGTTTAGTCCTTAGCGTTTCCCCGACCAAACCCGAGGTCCACCTTCCTCGTTCTCTCCGGACCGAATGCCGCCCCATGCCGCTCCTCTCCACCACCACCCCTCCCATCCCACGCCGCCTGCTCCTCCTCCTCCTCTCCACCTCCACCTCCCATCCCATCTCAGTTTAAGTTACTGAATTTGCAAGCACTGTTCAGAGTAGATTTTTGGTTGAATTACAGTGCTTTCAATCAATTTGCAACATTTGTCACTGTCAGATCATAACAAGCTAGAATTCCATCAAAGTGAGTAATACTTTCACTATCCTAATGCTTTATAAATGCAGAGAAGATGCTCATTTTTTTGTAACCTGTAGATGCCATGCTCAATTTTTTGGTAAAGCTAGAATTCCATATATTTTGTGTTGCTATTGGAGACTGGAGTAGCATTTTTCAAATGGATACTTCTTTCCAAATTTGAAATGATCTGTAAAAAAATTGAAATGATTCTGGATGCATCAACCTCCCCAACTTGAATTTGTAGATGCTCAATTTAGATGTTTTTGTCCTAACAAACAAGTAAACTACTGTAACTCTAGTTTTGTGGTAAACTACTGTAGTTGATCTGTATCTTCATGCTGCTGTTGTTCCAACCATAAGGAGTGGATCATCCCGTGTAAACTACTGTACTGATAACTCCCCCACCTTAATTACTCGAAGAAGGTAACAACTTGTGTCATTACTCAGAAGAAAATGATGATTTACTGGTCTTAATAATATTTCAATTGATGAACAAAGGACTAGTGTCATTACTCAGAACCTTACGGTCTTGCAGCATGTTCAGAATAAATATTCGAACCTTGCGGTCAAAACTGAATGTTGACAGTAGTAGTAAAACTAAATTGTGTACTCCCAGTACTACTACTCCCATGATCATGAAGTGTTAATCCTGATGTAGCTTCAACATTTTCAGTTTACTGCAGTACCTGACGGCCTCTCACAAGTCACAGTCTGCAACAAGTTTACAAATTATCTTCAGCAATTATCTTGCAGGTTCATCAGCACTTGAAAGAGCAGTCACAGTAAATTCAGAGTTTAGGGTACTAGCAAATTAACTGAGCCCTGAAACCTGAAATTTACTGAAACCTGAAACCTGAAATTTTAACTGAATTTTACCTTCTTCTTCTTCCTGAGGAACACGAGCTATGGGCTCTGGCGGCAGCACAAGGAGCAGGACCTCGTCGGCGTGCTTCTTGCTGCGCGCCCAGTCCTCGGCGCCGGGGGCGAGGGGCGGGGCGGGGTCGGGCTCCTCGATGCCGCAGGCGGCGCTGGTGCTGGAGGTGACGCTGTTCCCCCCGCTCGCCGGCCTAGCCGCCGCTACTGAGGGTGGGGGGGCCGGC
>NW_024116076.1:0-5655 GCF_003073215.2 Triticum urartu | reverse complement strand
TCTTACTGGGCAAGGCGTCGTGAGGAGGACACGCGAAGGCGCCGCGAGGCGCGGTTGGACAGGCGTCGGCGCAAGGCGTTGGCGAACGCGCAGTCCGATCTCGTTGCAGCAGGTGGGCAGTCGTTCTTCATGCCGAACGATGATCGGTGGTTGGACATCTGGCTGGATACCTCGGACGACACCGCCGAGAAGGATGATGATAGTGATGATAGCGACTTAGAGTAGTTTTTTTATGCAATCTATCTCGTTTTTTATCGTTTGTCATTTTTAATTATTATGCAATCTATGTTTCGGATGTAAAATACCTTTGTATCATTTTAAAATCTATGCAATCTATCTATTTTCCAATAGCCTAGAATGAGCGCACGCGATGTTTTTTTTGCGCGTTGCTGGAGCGGCGCGCGCGCTGCATTTTAGTGCGCCGCGCCAAACCAGCCGATGCGCGCGGGGCATATGTGTTTTTTGCGTGTGGCACGACCGGCGCATGCTGGAGATGCTCTAACATGTGAGTCAAGTCATTGATGCTACGGGACTGCTCATGCTTGTGTCATGAAGAATACGAAAACCCTCACGTTCCAGCCTGTGCACAGAAGACTCGCTACAAACCCGGGGTTGCAGTTGGACGGATCTTTCAGAAGTTTGATCACGACAAGCCAGGCCTACCGATAGACAAGTACGTGACCTCTCACATCACGTGGCTACCGACAAGGTCAAGTTTGATGGCTGCAAAGAGATTAATCAACCGGGACGATCCTACAGTACATTACAAGACGAGATCATTCAGAACACCATAGAATAGTCCAGTGACACAAGAGAAGAAACGAAACGCATACACTACTATATTTCGAGGTTGACTTGAGGCAAATTTATGCCAAAAAATCTCGGATCTATCGTAAACTAGGATGCTCGCTGCCATCTTTCAGCTGAAAGAAAGCCACTTAAAATATCAGGACCGAGGGGGACAGATAGCAGGAAAAATCTTGACGTAAACGTCAACTGCGTCACCAGATTTGACGCTCGGCTCACGGCGAGTGAGACGGACAGATTCATCTCTGACCCACAACCACAGATAAGCATGGACTGACTAAACTACAGCGAGTGAGACACACACACCTCTCCGTTTGAACTAGAAAAGGTCAAAGCCTCAACGGTCCAAGATAATCGCGCCGCTTTGACTGCAAACCAGATAAAATCTGTAGTCGTGTTCAGATAAGATATACTAATACAGTAGTACATACTATATCTCAAGATGAAGGTATGATCATTACGTTACCATGACATTCAGAACGAGACAACACACACATTCTCAGTGCATCATAGCGAGACGAGAGCACAACGTAATGTCACACGTAAACTTGCATGCTTTTGCACCTGACCTCCGCCACCAGTTACACCTTCCGACAGACCGAATCCTAATCGAATTCGTAATAAGATTACTAAGACGTAATTAGGAACACGAGGTCTTGGACAAGTTAACACACACATGCAGTTCCTATAGCACGACCTATGCACCTGCATTGTAATGTAAATCTTATTGAAACACGCATCATGGATCGATCTATTCCGACGTGCCGACGGGCTTGACGGCGGCGGCGGCCATCTCCTGGCGGTGGTGGTGGCCCTGGTACTTGGGGTCCTTGGTGACGACCCGCTTCCAGTACCAGTGCTTGTCGAAGAGCAGCCAGATCTCCTCGATGGGCACCTGCTTCGTCTCCGGTAGCAGCAGGACGACGAAGACGGACATGACCACGATGAGCGCCGCGAAGAGGATGAACACCCCCCACCGGAGGTGGCACATGGCCGCCAGGAAGCACTGCGCCACCGCCGCCGTCCAGAAGAGGTTGACGCACACCACCACGCTCTGCCCCGCCGACCGCATCTCCAGCGGGAACAGCTCGCTGGGCACCAGCCACCCCAGCGGCCCCCACGACCACCCGTACGCCACCACGAACAAGCAGATGGCCACCACCAGCACCGTGCTCACGCCCTTGGACAGCTCCTCCCCGTGCCCCGGCCTCCATGAAGAGCACCCGCCGCCCCAGCCGGTCCACCACCACCATGGACACCAGCGCGCCCACCACCAGCATCGACCCCGTGATGATGGACGAGTAGAGCGCCGCCGAGGAGCCGAACCCGAGGCTCTGGAAGATGACCGGCGAGTAGAAGAGGATGGAGTTCATCCCCGACAGCTGCTGGAACGCCGGGATGCCCAGCGCGCCGATGATGAGCTGCGGCCGGTTCCGCACGGCCAGCAGGTTCCGGAACGTGCCGCGCACCGCCCGCGCCGCCTCGCTCGCCTCCTTGAGGTCCTCGAACTCGGCGTCCACCTTGTGCGTCCCGCGCACCTTCTCCAGCACGCGCCGGGCCTCCTCCAGCCGCCCGCGCTCCACCAGGCTGTTGGGCGTCTCCGGCAGGAACAGCGCGCCGACGAAGATGGCGGTGGCGGGCACCACGGCGAGGCCCAGCGAGAGGCGCCACCCCCACGGGTGGATCCGGTCGGTGAAGTAGTTGATGACGTTGGCGACGAGGATGCCGAGGCAGGTGGTGAGCTGGAAGAGCTGGTTCACGGCGCCGCGGATCCTGAAGGGCGCGATCTCCGACAGGTAGAGCGGCACGGCCTGGTTGCCGAAGCCGATGCCGACGCCGAGGAGGACGCGGCCGACGATGAGCATGGCCACGTTGACGGCGGCGGCGTTGACGGCGCCGCCCAGGAAGAAGCTGACGGCGCCCACCATGATGCTGCCGCGCCGGCCGTGGCGCTTGGTCACGTAGGAGGCCCCGAAGGTGGACACCAGGCCGGCGAAGTAGAGCGAGGAGGTGCAGAGCGTGAGCACCTGGTTGTCGTACTTGCAGTAGTCCGTCTCGTGCAGGTGCGCGTGCTTCCGGTTGTACACGTCCGGGAAGAACTTGATCAAGAAGTCGTCCATGGAGGTCACGCCACCTGCGCTCATCGTTCACCACCAGCGTCCATGAAACCATGATTAGTTACCACTCTTGTTCTCGTGTCAAGTAAATCAGTGTGATGAAGAAATATACTCTACATTACATTTCGGTGAAAGATAACTAACTGAAAACTACCGGTCATCCAGGAAAATTGGTTTTGTTACTTGAATCATGCAATTCAACTTTTATGTGGTTTAGTGTGGACACTTCCCTTTTTGTCATGGTAATCTACTAATCTTGGGCGGAAACGTGTTGTGCATACTGTATAAGATGTGATACCTCTACTGAAAATGAGAGGACATTCCGTGGCATGTTACTAATTCTACTCCCCAGGACAGCTCACAATCGTTAGAAATGGTTTCCGTCCAAAAAACAGATTAATTTCAGTAGGTAAAGGAAGCAGTATTGACGCAGACACCGGGTGCCCACTCCAAACAAAACAAAAAGAAGATGGAGACACCATAATGGCCATTACGTTTTCATTTGGTACTCTTTTGGCCTATAGACAATGCGTCCTTTGTAAAGGAAAGCATTAACCATGATTGAGGCCATTAATTTTGATGAGGACACACTTAGGAACAATTTTATAATTCTTCAAATAGATTAGAAACCCATGCGAGTAATTGTTCGGAGAATGATGTGAAACAAGAAAGAAAAATCATGTTGAGAGAAGAACAAAATCTGACTAAGACACAAATTTCTGAGACGACGCCAGATGAATCGTCGACGACACGACGATGCCGAAAGAAGAAAAATTAACAGGACGAACATGGACAATTGGACATGAACAAGAGGGGTTGGTACGAGGGGAGTGGAACACTCACTGGAGACCCCGAGGTCGTAGCCGAAGAGGGAGCCGCCGAAGGAGCCGACGATGCAGGCGAGGATGAAGTAGGGCGTGATCCTCCCCTCGTACTGCTCCGCCCTCCCGCCGCCGGCCTCGACGCCGGCGAAACCCCCGGCCATCTCCCTCTCTTCCTTCTCCTCCTGTCCAACCTCTCCCTTCAAACCACGAAACCAGGAGCCTCCTCACCTGTCTGCCTGTTTACACGCTCGTCTTGGCTGAAAGAAAGAAACAGGGCGAGAGCAGAGACGGAGGGGGCGAAAGAGACAGCAGAGGTCAACACACGGCAGTCAAGAAACGGACAAACTGAACGTGGAAACGAGAGACAAGAGTGACAGAGAGAGGTACCTCTGCGCTGCGCTGCTCTTGGGCTGGCACCAGGGTGAGGGTGGTCCGCCGTCCGCCCCGCGGAGTATTCAAACCGGAGGCAGGTGGCCGTCGACTAAACAACGGGCATGCGATCGCGTCCTCTTCTGCCGCTCCGGGAAGCGCCTGGTCGATCTGGCCTGGCCGAGGGAGGGAGGGAGGGAGGAAGAGAGCGGAGGAGAAATGGGGGGATCGATGAGAGAGTGAGGCCGGCGGGGGTGGTTGGGCGGGGGATTTTATGCACGGCACGGGGACGGATTGGCATGCCACACCCGGGTCGTGTGGCTGCGACCCGCGGGGGTGACACGGTTGGTTAGGCTTAGGCTTAGGCCTAGGCTCAGTCGAGCGTTGATCCTCACCGCCCGGATATGGCTGCGGCAGCGTCAAGAGAACTGCTTATCCGATCGGATGGGAGAGCCGGAGTGACGATGCTGCCGCGAGCCGGTCAAAGACGACGAGGTGATTATGTGGGTGCGGCACTTCCGATTTCGGCGTCAACAGCACCAGAATGCGTTTCCTAATTCAACAGTCCACGGAGAGTCCTTCAAATGCATTTAGTATAATATTATCGGAAACCTTATCTGATAAACGTCGGCCAGGGACGTTCTGCCAGCGAATTGCTTCTGAACCGCATTCAGATGGATGGCACTTTTGGTGGAAAATGCCCATTCAGATGGATGGCACTTTTGGTGGAAAATGCCCCCCCCCCCCCCCTTAAGAAGGAACTGTCATATGGCAGTTACGCAAAATGCCACCCCAGCTCATCCAATACACAAAAAATGCCATCAGGGGGTTTGCAAATGTCACCCTAGCTGAAACGTTCGCCAGCTGTGAGGGTCCTTGTATAACTTGTAAATGTGTATGTGCAACACACATTGGTATCAGGCACAAAATTAATTGCACGTAAATGTTAGGTACGATATCAATTACGCGTTAATGAATTACATGGATAATATATATTTGGTATGTTATTAATTGCATGCTTAACATGTTGAGCGCTAGCTATTGGAGCAATATAGATCATCTGATTAACATTGTTTGATGATTTGTTGGCCTCTTCGCGTCTTTTTCATATTGGTATATAGATATAGATAATAGCTCTAAAAAAACTCTAAAAAATGCATTATATATTAGCTCTAAAAAATGCACCATATCTTATGGTATCATACGCATTAATTATATATTTAGATATAGCTCCTTTAATGCGTTCTATCTTATTGTTACTACCTAAAAACACTCATCCAATGTGTTTTGTTAGAGAAAAAGTAGTAGTATGAATTATCTTCATTTTGGTGCTTCGAGTTATCCGCTTTGTCCAACTGCATATGGCAAGCACGTACTTTTAGACAGTAATGCTACAAGCACGGGGTCATTATGGGGAGTTTACGGGGTGGATCCACTTGCTGTTTGTGGTTGGCCATTCGGGAAAATTGGCCCACACCCTACGGAAAATCCAGAGGGGGGGGGGGGGTGGGTTTATAAATACTCGTGTGCCTAGCATT
>NW_024116075.1:0-6501 GCF_003073215.2 Triticum urartu | reverse complement strand
AGGCGAGGCAGCCCCTCGCCGATGATGGACAGGCGGACCGTGAGGTACAGGCACTCCCGCTTGTTCTGGCGCGCCGTCCTCGCCGCATCAATGATCTTGGAGATGAGCCTGCCCACAGTCCCGACGAGTTGAGCCACCGAGGCTGCATTCCCTAGCATGTCCATAACTCACTGTGCTCTAGTAGGTACGTAGTACTACGAAGAAAAAGGAGCAGGAGTCACGCTGCAGGTGGGAGTGGGTTTAAGTGGGATTCACTATCCCATCTCACTTAAACCGCTTCAGGGCTTGTTCGGTTAATCCTCTTCCCAAGAGGATTGGAGGGGATTGGCAAGGATTGGCTTGTATTTTGACTTACAAGAGGTTTAAATCCCCTTCAAACCCCTTCAATCCACTCGGATTCGCACCCAACCGAACAAGGCCTCAGCGGGAGCCCACTGGACAGGTACAAAATTAACTGGGCTAGCCCTATTAGCCCAGTGGAATCCCACCTTAGCCCGATAGGTTAGTTCTCTCGCTGGACAGAGGAGGCGCTGCAGCGTAGGCGCACTCCTGCCGCCGCCGCCGCATCACCTTCTCTTCCGCCTCGCACTCAGCACCTCTCGGCCTCCCCTCCCTCGCAGCTTCTTGCCGTCCCAATCAACACTCGCCGATCCCCTCGAGCACGGCCGGACGCGATGGTCAGGTCGCCGGCGGCCTCAACCCCGACCCCTAGGTCGCCGGCGGCCCCAAACCCGAACTCCAGGTCGCAGGCTGCCCCAACCCCGACCCCCAGGTCGCAGGCTGCCCCAACCCTGACTCCCAGCTTGCCTGCTGCAGGTAGTCAAACATCCAGATCATTTTCCTTTCCATTTACCATGTAGGATTCAGATGCTGATGGATTGCTCATGGATTCTAGTGAAAATTTGCAAGATTCCTGTTTCAGTTTCTGTTAAAACTCAAGATTAAGTTGTTGATGGATTGCTAATGGACTCAGATGCTTGCTTTCCTTCCAAGTTCAGAGTCAAGATCTACTGAAATTAGTTTTTTTCCCTTCTGTTTCAAGTTGTCATTTCTAACCAAAACTTGCATCTATAGTGTTATTATTAAATGAACTTGAATCTTACTATATTTTGTTGGCTACAAATAGTCTGAACCAAGTTAGAATGAATGTCTCTGCATTTTATCCCCCTGGGAAGGCAGATGCTTACAAAATGAACTTGCACAAAAGTGAGGAGCAACTTCTACAAATAGTCTGAAACAAGTTAGGTTTAGCATTGTGGTTTGCAGAGGGCTCCAAATTCAAATGAATTGTTTGTTTCACAACTATGTCATAAGTGAGGAGCAATCAGTAGTACAACATGTTCTTCCTTTCTTATTCTGTTGTACCTATTAATAATGTCTGAACTTAACTCATCATATTTAACTTGGTTGTGAAAATTTTCAGATCTTGAGGAGCCCAAGGTTACTAATGAGCTCTTGCGTGCCATAAAAATTGAGAAGGCTAATGACCCGGATCTTGAAGAGCACAAGGGTGCTGGTGAGCTCCTTACGGAACCACCAAAGTGCAAGAAAAGGAAGCGAAGTAGGCAGAGTAGCGGCAAGCTTCATGGGGAACACCAAGAAACGAACAAAGTCGTCATGAAGCCGTCGGCGTCCAAGAAAAAGAGGAAGGTAAAATTATCACACTACTTTATCATGAAGCCGTTGACGTCCAGGAAATAGACATAACGTCTTTATGTCTATTTTACTGTTTAGCAATACTTATTAGACAACAACAAATTTTTTCTCTCAGGCAAGTGAAGGAATGTGCACTAATCCACCGGCACCGTTGTTTGGACCTTTGGCCGTTGACATGGATAAGCAGCCACCACCATTGAAGAAAAAAAGGCTTAATAAGGTGAATTTTGATTGCGAATGATTGTCTCTGAATCAAATTGCCCTTCTCAAGCTTATCTGTCTACCCTTTTCTTGTTTCCTGGAGAGATATTTAATTGCAGCAACTATCAGATTGACTCTTTATCAAGCTTATTGTGTATGCTTTTCTTGTTTCCCAGAAAGATGTTGCAACTATACCATCATCCGGATCTTTGCCCATTGACAAGGATAGGCAGCCATCACCTGGATCTTTGCCTGTTGACAAGGATAAGCAGCCATCATCTGGATCTTTGGCCGTTGACAAGAATAAGCATCCATCACTATCCAAAAAAGTGGTAAGGTCTCCAGTCCTTAACAATGTCGTAGTTTCGTTCTTAGCAAGAAGAGAAAAAAAGGCTAAGTCACTAGAGAGCTCTCCAACGTCACAGCCTTCACTGCTAGCTCTGTCACCCAAAGTAGCAAACCTTGGTTCACACAGACCACGAAAATTAAAATCAAAAATTTGGAAAGAGGCAGAACCAATCTATATTGATGGAATGCTTGCACATGGTCGTTGCATTCATTGCGACAAACTCTTTCCTGCCTCAAAAAAGTCAGGTACAAGTCACATCGGTAAACATTTGGTGGTATGTGAAGAGAAGGCTAAAATGGATGGTATGGTTGCCAAGATATGAACTGATAGTGCAATTGATCCAGAGTGGAAGTTTGACCAAGGGCGTGCACGTAGAGCACTGGCAAAGTTGATTGTGCTACATGAATTACCTTTCAATTTTGTTGAATATCCTGGCTTTAGGTCCTTTGTTAAGACGTTGAATCCATGGTTCAACGTAGTATGCAGAGAAACAATCAAACAAGATTGCATTGATGCATATGATAGACACAAAATAGAAATTCAAGCACTTTTTAGCAATCTAAGTTCTCGAGTATCATTAACGGGTGACATGTGGACGTCCAATCAGAAGCTGGGTTATTTATGCATAACTGCCCACTTTATTGATAGCTCATGGACTCTACAAAACAGAATAATCACATTTTGCCTCTTGGAAACTCCACACAACGCTGATAACATGTTTGACATGGTGCAAAAGAGCTTAAGAGATTGGAAAATTGAAGACAGAATCTTTAGCTTCACCCTGGACAATGCACCAGTTAATACCTCGATGGTTGGCCACTTGAGAAAAAATTTGGTAGATAGGTATCTTGTGCATCATAGTGGAAAATTATTGCATGTTAGATGTGCTGCACATGTACTGAATCTAGTGGTGCAAGATGGGCTCGACGCAATGGCGTCAGTTGTTGATAGAATCAGAGAATCAGTGCTGTATGTCAAGAGTTCGCAAGGCAGAATGAAGAAATTCAATGCGATGATTGCGCGGGTGGGACTTGCTTGTAAAAACCATCCTTCGCTAGATGTGCCAACCCGATGGAATTCAACGTACCTAATGCTTGAATCATCATTGCCGTTCAGAGCAGCGTTCGAAGCCTTGAAAGAAACTGACAAAGATTATAAATTTGCTCCTTCAGCTAGTGAATGGGAGATGGCTGAAGCTATTTGCCATCTTTTGGGCGCTTTTTACACAGCCACAAAGAAAATCTCGGGTAGGATATATCCCACCTCTCACCTGTACTTCTATGACGTCTGGAATGTGAAGCAGATAATGGAGAAAGAAGTCACAAGTGAAAATCCTACCATTGTTGCCATGTGAAAGAGATGGAGGGGAAATGGATGAAATATTTGGAGGAGTCGTTCTTAACAAGTTGTCTGCCGGTGATATTTGATCCGAGGTACAAATATGAATATGTTCACTTCCGACTGACCGCAACTTTTGGTGGTGGCGCCGAGAAATATCTTACCAAGGTGAATAGTGCGATGAAGATCCTATATGCTGAATATGCATCTGAATATGAAAACACTTCTGATGAAGGTGATGAGGTTGCAGAGGAGGATGGTGAGGGCACTCTCGATGACTGGGATAAGCATTTGAGATTGAAAAGATCCCACAACTCAAATGAGCTACAACGATATCTTGAAGAAGACCCGTTTCCTCGCCGACAGAAATTGGATATCTTAAAGTGGTGGGAGATTCACTCCCCAAAGTATCCAGTGCTTGCCGCTATAGCACGGGATATATTGGCATTGTCTGCGTCTAAAGTGCCTGCAGAGGCTGCATTCAGCAATGCCGGAAGGATCATCACTGCTCAAAGAAGTAGTTTGACCCCAAGTACCGTTGAGACGCTGATGTGCCTCAAGGATTGGTTTCGAGCAGCTGGTAATATGTTTTTAATTATTTTCCCGTACTTTATTTAATACCTTCCATGTTAAATGTTTCATTTTGAATGCCTTCAATATTGCAGATCGCCAAAAGGCGGAACCAACAGTTGGAGACCATGGTGGTGAGCAAGGCGATACTGGAACCACCTAAGGCAATTCTGCTAGTTGTACTTTGCACTTTTGGTACATTATTAGACTGTATCTTAGTCCTAGTGTTCAACTCCGGTAGTTTCGATATACTACAAATGTGAAAAAATAGCGCCTTTGAGAAGTCTCCCACTGCACGGTTACATGAGACTGTCTCCTGAGATTGCGAATTCAGGCGATTGAAGTCTCATCTGAGTATGAGTAGCCTGAGTGAGCCAGCAAGCGATTCCATTAGTTATATCTTAGTAACTTTTGGGAATGGAAAATTTGTATTGCCACTGATTAGATGTGGTAGAAGGGATTGTGTATGGTTGTCAGATATTTATTTCTGGAGATGACTTATAGCCAATAGTCCTGGCATTGACATTTATACTGATGTGTGCTATTTGGTTCAGATTTTGGTCCTGTTGGTCTCGCGACATTTATACTGAACTTGAACATGTAAAATTTCATTGGCTGGCGTCGGTCACAAAAAATAGTGTGCTCGGCCTTGCATTTTCACTTGATAGAATCTGGCATTAATGTGATTCTTATAGCCGAAGGTGCTATACACCTCATTCTAACACCATTTTACTGTACTACAAAACTGCAGGTACCACACCTATTCATACCATGCCTGCCGTGCGCGTCATGTAGCTAACAAGTTGAATTCGTCATCAACCTATCCGTTGCTGGAGTTGTTCTTCAAGAATCAGGTCCTCTGTTCAGACTCTGTGGACATTCGTCATCAACTTGCCGTGCGCTTCATGCATTTGTCACCATTTTAGTGTGCTCGGCCTTGCATTTTCACTTGATCAGTAGTTGTGTGTTCTCGCCGTCGTCGGGACTTTGCAACTTTATATATCTGTGAGCAGAGTTAACCAACAGATGGAACACACTTTAATTGTTGTCTTGGTTTGCACTCTTATTATCCTCTCGTAAATCGATTCGTCCGTATATGTAACTGAAGGTTTAGTGGATTCGATCAATTCATTCTATATGTAACTGAAGGTTTAGTAGATCTCAAGTGTGATGTTTTCATACTATGCTGCTGCTCAGTTATTTTCATACCATGCTGCAGCTCTATACCAGGTTTATGCAAATGTATTTGTTAGGTGGGGATCCCACTTGTTCCCACCTAATTTATGCTAGAATAGGTGGGATGCCCACTTTTTTAACATCAGACATAGTGGGACCTGATGGATTGTTGGTGAGACTCTCACATAGAGTCCCACCTGCAGCTCTAAGCAGGAGGAGGATGAGGGAAGACGAGGAGATAGTACTAGAACTAGACTGGTACTAGGAGTAATATATACTGTACTACGTGGAGTATGTTTACTATATAGGTACATATATGGCCTCGATATATTTGGCCGTGGAGTAAGCTGCTAGGTTGGCACGGTGTGAAAAATTTCCTAGAGAAGAAAATTTCAAATGCTTTCGCTCTCATCATTTAATTCTGATTCTGATATATACTTGGCAGTGAGCTTCCCTCGAGGCGTTCGAGGAAATTGCCATGAGTAGCTTTGATTAGTCGTCAAACACGCGGTTTCACTAGTAGAAAACAGGGCTTTGGTCCAGGCCGGCTCAGCCCATTAGTCCCGGTTCAGTCCAGAACCGGAATCAATGTGGGCATTGGTCCCGGTTCGTGAGCCCAGGGGGCCGGCCGGGCCATGTGGGCCATTGGTCCCGGTTCATCCCACCAACCGGGACCAATGAGGTGCCTATATATACCCCTCGCTCGCGAGCAGAGCACCCCAGTGCTCTGTTTTTCTCTGGCCGAGGGGGAGAGGGCTTGGTGGTGCTCTAGCTCACCTCCTATGCACACAAGGTGTTCGATGGAATGCCCGAGCCACACTACTTAAGCTTTCTCCTCTCCAAACTCGACCTCCAAGCTCCATTTTTCATAATATTTGTCTAGGTTTAGCGGTCCGTCATGCCCCGTCCCCGTCTTCACCGCCGTCGATCACCCGCGCCGAGCTCATCGCCGGCACCACCGTGGTGAGCCTCTTGTTTTATCTTCTTTCTGAAAGGAAAAATATTCTTACTTGCATGTTTACATAGATACTTGTATTATTTTCTTACTTTTATTATTGCATCTTATATAGTGCGATGGTTTTGGTATCCGCCCCCGTCGGCCCTCGTCCTGTCTATATTCGGATGTGGTAATATATATTATCTTTATAACTATTGGTTCATTTATTGTTTATGAAAATTATGCCGACCAACGTGACATAGATTTTATTTAT
>NW_024116074.1:0-9029 GCF_003073215.2 Triticum urartu | reverse complement strand
GAGCGCCGCGCCGCTGTTGCCCAGGGCACGATGATGGCCTGGCGGATGCTGCGAAGAAAGGTAGGGCTCCTTCTTCTCTGAAATCTGTTGCATTTCCTGTTCCTAGAGCGCGCAGTTAGAACATACTCGATTTCCTCGCATGGAACAAATACGGCTGGAGCCTCCGCAGCACGGGACTAACAATTGGAGACATAATTTGCAGGATGTCCACACAGGCCTCTTGAATCTGGCCTTCCGCTCAGATCATGGTCGAACGAAGCATTTCGCCAGTGGGACATTGGGAAAGCTATCACGTAAGTTCAATTGATGTCGTACCGCAATTGCATAGATCCATTTTAGCTTGTTAATTGTCCAATCATTGTTTTGCCAAATTAAGCTCTAGCCTCTAGCATTGTTTTCTGGGAAGGCCTCAAGCATTGCTAGTACGATCACTATTTGCGTGCTAAGTATCTTATCGTTTCATCAACATGAATAATTCTTGACTGCTGCTGTCATTTTCTGGAAAGTCACCTCCATCTCTGCCATAGTATCATCTCTATAGTTGTGAGTTTGTGATATTGCTTTGTTCCCTCTGTACCATCCTGCTCCAAAGTTTGTTACAAGTACTGTCTCACACGGGGAGGGCACTTATGTGTAGCACCTCGCTTGAGTGAGATGAAGATGTATTTACTCTGCATATATGATTTGTTTGAAGTCAAACTACACAAAGTTTGATCAAATTTATAATAAAAAATATGAACATCTACAATACTATGGTCATGTATAGTATGAAAATTAATTTTGTGATGCATCTAATGATTTTTATTTTATATTGTGAGTGTTAATATTTTTTCCTATAAAGATGGTCAAACTTTACGAAGTTTGACTTCAGACAGATTTTACATGCAGACTAAAAAGAAACGGAGGGAGTACGCACACTTCAGTTTCTTCTCCTTCTCCTTTCACCCTTCTATATTATTTTTCTTTGTTTTTAGATCCTATATCTCGTCCATGTTGTTCCTATTCCTGTGTATTCAACTCCTGCATTCCAAGTGTGCCCATAGTGTCTGTACCGCCTATGTTATTATTTAAAAATAAATAGATTACAGTGCAGGAAGAATCCCCTCAGCATATCTTAAGAAGCAGTGATACGCTCAGCTTTATTCCATCCGGGAAATGATAAACGAGGCTAAATCCACACCATAGGATTTGAACCTTCACGCTAACGCCACCGCTCACCCATTGCTGGGCTATACTCGGTTCTTGGTTTATGATTTCTATTGGTTAGAGAAGAGTATTTCATATGTTACACGATGAACTTAATGGACTCAGACTCTAGCTTAGCATAGTGAATCCTCATGAAGTCCTTTTTGGTCACTTTTCTAAGAGCAAGTACTTTCTTCCTTATTGGATACCTCATAAGTCTATGTTTCAGTGATTTGATCAGTATTTAATTCTCAATTGCAGAGTTCGTCCATGGCAATGGACTCCAAGGTGCTGCTAACTGTACGGTCTTTAAACAGTCCACTATCAGGTGTGTCAATCTGCTCTCCTATTATTCAGGTGGCATCGCTACTCTTGTTACATTGACATATTCAACAAACTATGGCACGCACTCAGTGCATCAAATTGAATTTGAGTGTTATCTCACACAAGGAATCTGAATCATATTTCTTTGGAAAAGCCAACCTCGACACCATGTTAATTTCCTGCACCCCACTAAATGATCTTGCAACTTTTGCATGGAGTCATGTATTTACCTCTTATCTTATCTGACCTTGCTTGGGAAAGGCATTCACTAGGTTCTTTTATCATACTCTAATTCTACTCTATCTTTGTTTATCTCATCTTCTGGAGCGACTGTTCAGATTTTTTAGTCGTTAAATGTAGGTCTTGTTTTGTAGGTATGCTACTATCGGTACATTGTTATTTGATGCAGATTTTAGGATTTATATATTAGGTGACAGTACTGTCTTCTTTATAGGAATTTTCATGCAGGTGTGTATATGTTGGCATGGCACCAGAAAAAGGAGGATGTTGTTGGGCTAAAAGCACCGAAAAGGGAGAAGCGAGTGAGAAAGGAAACTCGCAGTCAACCTCCTGTAGAAGCGCCATATGTTGCACCAAAACCAAAGCTGACCAAATCAGCGCCAGATAAAATTGTTGAAATTTTTGATGGGATGACATTGCGTGACCTATCTAAACGATCTGGTGCAAAAATCAATGCGCTTCAAAGCATACTTGCAGATCTTGGCGAAAGGGTTGAATCAGAGTTCGATTCTATTACCATCGATCTAGCTGAGCTAGTGGGTATGGTATGTATTTATAATCTTCCTTTTGCGACTTCTATGTTTCTGTATGCTACTCTGAAGCATATTCATCTTAGTAACCAGTCGTACCAGGATAACTTTATTTGTTGTATATCATGTCATATGAGACTATAACTCATTATGACAATGGCTATAAATCACTCTGGATGTTGCATTTGACCTCATCTATCAAAATGATCTTGTTGCAAGGTGTGATATGGTGATGCTAAAACACATTCTTTATTTCTTCATATTCTGCTATTTTGTTAGTGCTCTCATTAAGCAAGTTCAAGCTGTCGATTATGAGAAGGGTGGATCCAACTTGTGTTCACTGGTTGACTTCCATTTAGCAAGTGTAGTCGTGCATTGTGCCTTGGTTTGCAATCTTTTTTCTATGCTTATTTTGTGCCCAGGTTTCCCCCCCTTTCTGACCATATATTCACTAAAAATGGAATTCTTACTTTTTTTGATGATATTATGTTGGCGCAAACTTACATGTTCAAATTTTACATACGCTGATGTTGTTGTTAATTATATGTACTATTGTCTCCAGTTTACACCTAAGCTTTGTCATCATGAAATATTTATGCAGCTTTAGGAAAGCTTCTATTTCTTATGAATCATGATATTAATCGATATCTTTCATCCTTCTTGCACAGGAACTTGGTGTTAATATCAGAAGAATGCACACAGGTGAAGGCACAGTTGAACCACGGCCTGCTGTTGTAACAGTTATGGGTCATGTTGATCATGGTAAAACATCGCTTCTGGATTCCCTGCGGCAAACATCTGTTGCTGCTAAAGAAGCTGGTGGGATCACTCAGCATATAGGTGCCTTTGTTGTTGAGATGCAATCTGGAGCCTCTATCACATTTCTTGATACACCAGGGCATGCTGCATTTAGTGCTATGCGGGCTAGAGGTGCAGCTGTCACAGATATTGTAGTGCTTGTGGTTGCAGCAGATGATGGTGTGATGCCTCAAACACTTGAAGCTATGTCACATGCAAAAGTAGCAAATGTTCCAATTGTAGTTGCCATAAACAAATGTGACAAATCTGGAGCTGACCCTGAGAGGGTCAGAATTCAGCTTGGTTCTGAAGGATTGCTTTTGGAGGATATGGGTGGTGATGTACAGGTTGTTGAAATTTCTGCATTATCGAAACTTGGTTTGGATAAGTTGGAAGAGGCTTTGCTCCTTCAGGCCGAGATAATGGACCTGAAAGCCAGAACAGATGGGCCTGCTCAAGCTTTTGTGGTGGAGGCAAGGGTGGACAGGGGCAGGGGACCACTTGCAACAACTATAGTTAAGTCCGGCACATTAGTCAGTGGACAATACATTGTTGTGGGTGCAGAGTGGGGAAGAATTAGATCACTGAGAGACACGGTAGGGGAAGTAACAGAGTCTGCAAAACCCGCCATGCCTGTTGAGATTGAGGGGCTGAGGGGCCTCCCAATGGCTGGGGATGATGTAGTGGTTGTTGACTCCGAGGAAAGGGCAAGAATGCTTAGTCAAGGGCGGAAGAAGAAACAGGAGAAAGATAGGCTTCGGAAGATTGACGAAAACATGACAGAGGAGGCAGAAATTGGAGAAGAGACGCCTGAAAGAGTTGAGATGCCCATAATTGTGAAAGCTGATGTACAGGGCAGTGTTCAAGCAGTTACGGATGCCTTAAGAAGTCTTAATAGCCCACAGGTATTTTCTTGACCACATTGGATGCCTCATTTTTATTTTTGTAGTCTCACAAACTTGACTATATAAGCACTCAAGCAGTGCTGAATTCCTGATCGCTGACACTGCATTTTAGACCATACGTAATGTAGGTTTGTTCCAGTGGTTTGGTATGATATATGTTCTATCAATTTTGCTAAAGCACATCTAGATGTGCCATAAGTATTGCACATCTAAGTCCTATGTCATTGATCTTACTTTGAGATTCGTGTGAATATTTTCTTTTTCTTTCTAACTTTTTTCTTTCTACTTGATTCACTCACTTAGATGTGCAATAACTAGGGCACATCTAGATGTGCCCTAGACACACCCATGTTCTATTTACAGTATGCCGATATTTCTGTTAGATTCAGTCATGCCTATGGTACCTTCTTTGTAGGTGTTTGTGAATGTTGTTCATGTTGGTGTCGGCCCTGTAAGTGAACATGACATTGATCTGGCACAAGCATGCCGAGCATGCATAGTTGGTTTCAACGTTCGCGATCCACCGAGTGCGATTACTCTAGGAGCAACACAAGCCAACATAAAGGTACCATGTTTATTATTGCTCTAGTGCCTGTACTGCTTTTGATTAAGTGTACACCTTTGGTAGAAATCAAGTTCTATGGCTTGGATATTGGTTGTGATTTTTTATGTCATATTTTAATGCTCAGTATAGGATGTAAATATGCCTTCTGGGACCTGGGTTACGTGCAAAAAGGGTAGATCTTACTTAAGATAACATTTTCGGAAATCCAACTCGGTGCCCAGGCTCATCTGCTCCCGCTTAGGAAAAAAAGTACTAGAAAAATTTAAAAAATTCCAATTTTTTTTGAGTGGTAGATAATTTGATGCGTGAGGTCCGCCCAAAATTTCAACTCATTTGGCCATCTGAGCAGCTCTCGGCAAAAAAGACAAATCGGGTCAGAACAGTGTGTGAACAGTAAACATTTTTACAGACCCCGATTTTGTCTTTTTTGCCGAGAGCTTCTCAGATGTCCAAATGGGTTGAAATTTGGAGTGGACCTCACGCATCAAATTATCTATCACCCAAAAAAATTTGGAATTTTTTGAATTTTTTTAGCATTTGTTTTGATTTTTTTTTCTGAGAGGGGGTGCAGATGAACCCGGGAGCAGAAACTCCGCGTCCCTTCTCTTTCTCTTGTTTCTGATGTTTCTTTATATTGTGTAGACACTAGGATATGTTATAGTGAATTTAGGAAGAGTAAACATAATTCAGCTCTTATGTGTGTGGGGAATTGAGGATATGGCCTACATCATATTGACCTCGTTAAATACTGGACTTGAAATATGATAAGAGAATCCCGATCTCAACCTCTGATCAATTTTGAATGTCATACAGGAAGTGAGATTGCCCAAAGTCCCTCTAATATTGCCTATATAAACTCGATTTAGTTCTCATATCGCTAGTTCTCAGTATCCTGAGTTAAATCTGGTCCCATTCTATATGTTCCACAAGTACACAACATATGTTCCCCAAGAGGAAAGTATATGATACATATTGTTAAGAGTCTAAATTCGCTGGTTGGTTTTTTTTAGTCTTTTTAACTTTGAAACTGGAAAATGAATTTAGCTGACTTGACCATGCCTACTCTTCAGATTTTGCTGCACAAGGTGATCTACCATCTCCTCGAGGAAATGGGAAGGCTGATTGTGGAGAAGGCACCAGGGACTGCTGAAACCCAAATTTCAGGGGAGGCTGAGGTTCTGAACATATTCGAGCTGAAAGGGCGTAGCAAGTCAAAAGGGCCAGACATCAAGATTGCTGGCTGCCGGATAACCGATGGGCGCTTTAGCAGAACTGGAACCATGAGACTGTTGAGAAGCGGAGACGTTGTCTTTGAGGGTCCGTGTTCTTCGCTGAAGCGAGAGAAGCAGGATGCTGACACGCTCGACAAGGGTACCGACTGTGGATTGGTGATCGAGGACTGCGACGAATACCAGGTTGGGGATACCATCCAGTGCTTGGAGCAGGTGATCAGGAAGCCCAAGTTCGTATCGACACAAAGCGGCGCAGTCCGTATAGAGTGCTGATTGAGAATAATTGTTTGTCACTGGCATGATCGCATTGCTGCGAATTCAGCTACTTTTTTGAACTGACCGAAGTTTTGACGATATAGCGAGATAAAAACCAGGCTGGCATGCTTACTATTTTGGCACCACGCAGACGGCTAGATGCAAGTTACCTTTATGTTTTACGCCTGGAAAAAGAATCGTGATGCTTTCAGTGATGACGAACTGTGTGAAATTTAAGAGAGGAAACTCGAGTTGTATATACTTGCAGTTTTCGTAAGGTACAAGGATGGCTAATTACTAGCCCCCAAATGACCCAAAGGGTGCAATTCAATGTTACTACTATATAATCGTATTGATGCTTTGCACGTCTGAAACTAGAAGTCATATTTGAGAAGCTAATATTTAACCGGCTGTTGTCTTACAATATCTTGTTTTTTTTTCAATCGGTTGTGATCCAACGAAATGTTCTAGCTAAGATTCTAAATCATCATTAGACTAGTGATTGGCATATTCGTAATTACTGGGATGAAGCATGACTGGTACTAAAATGTGTTATTGTCATTGTTTAGGATTGCCAATTTCTTGGACAACTAAAATAGATTTCTTCAAAGATACAAGTCTGACAGGTTATTAGTTAACAGTTTTGCTAAAGCATATCTAGATGTGTCATAAATATTGCACATCCAAGTACTATGTCATTAATCTTACATTGAGATTCGTGTGGATATTTTTGATAGTTAATTGTGTGTATTTTTTGGTACAAAATTGATGCCAATGTAAAGTGTTGTTGATATGAACACATCAATATCGATTGTGTCTCACATAGTTCAAATATTCTTAAACAAATTTCCCGTTAAGATAAAAGTTAAGAAGCGTGTACACGTTATATTTTAGAGCGGATAGAGTGTGGTCTAAAGATTAAGAGTGAATCATAATTTCAGGCTAACTTTAGGCTTAAACACAACAATAAGTTTATCATGTTTGTTCAATGATCACTTCGCCATGCAATACAATTGCTGGAATTTGCCATTCAGGCAAAAGTGAGGCGCTCGTTATTTGTGCCATGGTAGATAGTTCCCAGTTTGACAAACTAATGAACCGAGTCAAGCATATTTTGAAGTATGATTCAAATATTCAATCCTTAATGGAAGATATGAAGCGCTTACCCGCTTATAGATACCATGGCTCGAACATATTCAAAATGAGCTCAAGCTCACATGCTCCTGGGTGAACAGTAATTTGATTTTTTTTTGGAAAATTTAACAGCATATTAATGTCTTCTAACTGCGTGCAAAATTTCATGACGAAATGTCATATGTTTTGATCTCGGCCAAAATTAAAAAAGTACTTGAAAAGGCTACCTTAGAGCATTGGTTTCGTAGTCCAGAAAATGTTATGTCCGTGTTGTGTTAATGTATGTATAATTTTGTGCTCCCATGCAGAATTACATCAAAACATAAATTAAATTAAAAGAGCTAATGCAAGTAGATGTCGCATTATATAGGTAAAGATTGGCGGCATGTTTTTGCTACAATTGCTATGTATCGGGCGGTGGATCTTGTGGCTTATTTGCAGTACTGGAACCTGCAGTGTTGAAAGTTGAAATACTATGACAGTTTCGCCTTATAGAGCAAAAATGGAGGGTCCGAGTCGTCAGTTTAACTGTTACCTGAACATTCCTTCCTGCAGCTTCAGCCACAAGGTGGATATAAAGAACACCAGTAGCTGACAGCGTGATTCAGCCCAGAAATTGCAGGTGTACATCAGTATTCACTCCACCAGACCAACTAATGTTACCATAAACTAGGCGAACATTTCCTCTATGCCCGCAACTCTCTTTTCAAAATACAATCTCGGCAGCATGTCTCAGAAAGCCAACTTGTTTCTTCAGGCTTTGTGCACTCAGCATCAGTCAAATCATGGAGTTCAGTAGCATGCAAATTTTCAACGATGCTCCACTGGAGAATCAAAAACAGCACCGCGAGGAGTTTCTCGCTGAAAACAGTCCTGAATTTATTTTCAGTGCGATTGTGCATGGCTCCATCAAATGACTTGTTTAGATATCATAAAGGTTTGGTATAATACAAGCGTTTCTTACTAAAAGCACACAAAACGAGACAGGCAAGAAAAATGAAAGGCCAACCCAATTTCCAACATTCACATGTGAAGGGATCAGTCGAATCCAAATCACCGACATGAACTATACCCGAAGCAGCATGCCGGCAATATTTTTTGAAACAAAGACGAGCACCTCTAGAAGCCCTCTTCTCCATCTGAAGCATCCTATGTTTGCTCAGTGAAAAATTCATCATTGTAATCACAAGATTCAACCTCCAGTTTAAGTGATTCTAGGACTCTCGCGTTCAGCACAAAGAATTGGGAAAAGCTAACTTGTGTTTTGATGCCCGGATATAATCCCATCACTATTGTCTTCAAACGGATGTCAAGAGATCTGAGAAGACTGTGATGTTTCTGACGCCACAAATTTGGTTTTCCTGATTGAGCTCTCTGAAAATAGGCATGGAAAAGAAAAATTAACCACCTGAAAACAGCTGGTAGATCAATAGAACAGGTGAACAGTGACCACTAGTACGCTATGGACTGTATAAATGAGGAAGGCCACCTTGATATACAATTTCTCCAAGCAAGGAATGTTGAACTATGAGATGGGCCTAGAGCCCATATGACAATTTCGGATTTGATCTCTAAGGGCCCATGTAGGTGGCATGATAAGGTGGTGGGAAGTTTAGTCCCACCCCGGAAGTGGAAGGAGAGTTGGAGTGGTTTATAAGGGATTCTCTTCCTCATGCCATTGAAGCTTGTGAAGAGATGAGGCCCACGCGCACTCCTCCTCCTCCGCTCGCCACGCCACGCATTGAGCCGAGCCGAGCTCACTTCTATGCGTTTCGATTAGGTTTTTGGGTAGCGACTACGCGACTGCTCGCTTCTGTTCATCTACGTCCACATCACCTTCGTCATCACCATGTCGACCGAC
>NW_024116073.1:0-94062 GCF_003073215.2 Triticum urartu | reverse complement strand
CTCTCAATATCCGGTTTAAAATTCCGGCTCAAGAAGAATTTATCTCTGGCAAAGTTCGAGTTCTCAGGAAAAATTAAAGGGACCAAAGAGAGTTTGTTCTAAAGCACAACTCAAACATAGGTACCCTGCTTCCAACACTATTGGGGGCTGATCGTATTCGAATTTAGCTTAACCCCTTTTGTTCCGACTTTGATCGTATTCGAATCAGAGTCGTTAAAAAACTCTCAAGGTCATTTGGGGGCTTCCTATTCAAACATAGGTCATATTCGAACCAAAGAAAACATAGCTGCCGGTACCCTCTTGATCGGCACAATGACAAACTCAATAGGGGGCTTCTTGATCGTATTCAAATCATAGATTAACCCCTTTTGGGTCTGACTTTGATCGTATTTGAATCAGAGTCGTTTAAAAAAATTCTCAAGGTCATTTGGGGGCTTCTTGTTCAAACATAGGTCGTATTCGAACCAAATAGAACATAACTGTCGGTACCCTCTTGATCGGCGCAACGCCAAAGCCACTGGGGGCTACATGATCGTATTCGAATCCTAGCTTAACCCCTTTGGTCCGGTTTACCGATTGTATTCGAATCAGAAGCCTCAAATTTTTCTTTCTATTTTGTTTAAGTTTTTTGAAAACAATCTTTTGGGTTTGTCTTGAGACTTTTTGATCATATTTGAAGCATATATGAGTGGTTTCTATTTAACTCAGCTTGACTTTGGACGATAAGTCGCCAGTATATGACAATCATAAACATTCAGAAGTTTTGGCTTCTAAAGATTGGGATATCACCCTTACCGCACAGGTATTATAAGCCGGCAGTACGATTCAATATCACAGGATTTGCAGAACTATGACTTATATAAAAGCTTAAGTCCAAGCTCATCATTAAAATTGATGCTTCAAAATGATTATCCGTTCTGGATTGTCTCAAAGGCTATAAGCCGCCGGGTTATAAAAATTCTGGCTTACAATGGAGGCGTATTAAATCGTCATCGGTCAAGAGCGGCCGGGTATTTAAACTCCGGATTTACTTGTCAACAGATAAGGTATTCAAAGTCGCTTTGGTGCAATGGCTATTATTTTATCAATGGATATGGTTTATTCTACATTGGAAGGAATAGTCCCGAGTCGCTGCAGGCTTTGTCGGGGATATACCCCGTGGCATGACCCGGCCGGAAGTATGACCCGGCCGGACTTGGTGCTTCACCGATGACCCGCCGAAGGACCGAAGACTCACGGGTCTGGCGGCTCACTGGTCAGACGACTCACGAGCCTGACGACTCACGGATGACCCTAACGACGGGTTAGATAGAAGACTAGGCCCAAGGCCCAGAAGGCCGGCTCATGTTATGGTGGGCCGGCTTAAGACGGAAGGCATAAGGAATATTTCTTTTACGAGGAAGTAAGATCCGGACTTGTATCCAACTTGTAATAGAAGATAGGCTAGTCCTAATCCTAATAGAACTCCACATGTAACCCGCACCTCTAACTTATATAAGGAGGGGCAGGGCTCCCCAAAGGGGGACAAGCAAGAAGAGACAATCCATAGGGCTAGACACAAAGAGCCGGCTTACCGGCGACTCTCTCGTGATCATAATGAGACCTAGCCTCAAACAACATGTAGGGTTTTGACCGGATGATGTTTCCTGGGACCCGAAGCTGTCTAATCCCTGTCTTGTGTGTTGCGTCTCTCGTCCCGATCAACCCCTCTCAAGCTACCGCCTAGATGCGTTGGCCTCGCGACTAAGTCCTGGCACTAAGGACATCTGCCGTGACAAATCCACGACAGTTGGCGCCCACCGTGGGGCCTGCGCACGGTGGTGATGAGTTCTTGGTGGGATCTCTCCTAGGGTTCGAGAAGCTCGCGATTTCGTCGGATGAGGAAGAGCCGACATCTGCATTGTTTTGTGATCTCGAACATGATTAAACTTTAGAGCCAGCATATACAAGATTGAGATTTGCGTTCAAGGAAGAATTAGGGTTACATCTGCTGTCGCTTGTCCTGTGCTTGATATGGTTGTTTTCGAGTCAGCGAGACCAACAAGTTTTTAAGTCACCGAGACCGACAAGATGGACAAAGTTCTCTGCTGCCGATTCAACTCGTAGGCAGCGATGGAAATTGATTCCTTTGTGCGCAATCCGCCGAGGTGGACAACTTCCACTGCAACCAATGTCATCACGGATTCAACAAGTCGCCACCGGACGCTCTGCTGCCTTCACTATTGCGCCACACGCGGTCGGGCCGCCCTGATCCGCGACCCGCTGGTCCGACCTCGCTTTGCCTCTTCGCCAGGGTATCTCTGTGGCCGTCCGAGCTACAGCTGCTGCCGCCGGCTCGCCTCTGCTCCGCCCTACCAGCGCGTGAGCGCAGCCGTTCCGGGCTTCCCTGTCTGCAGAGCCGGCGGCCAGGGACGGGCCGCCCTCCGTCTCGTTGTTTTATCGCTGAGCCACCGCCACCGCTGCGGACACGGCCGCGCCACTCGACAGCCTCCACATCGGTTGGTTTCCGCCTCGGTTTCAAGTCCGAGTTGACGACTGCTTCGTTCCTGAGCCATCACGGCCTGCGTGGCCTTCGGGCCTTACCGACGAGCCGGCTTCGCCTTTGCTGCGTCACCATCGGCGGCTCGCCAGCCACGCCTCGCGGCCTGAATCACCCATGTCATCCGAGCCGCCGTCGAGCCTCCACGGTGTTGTCTTCAAGGCCTCGCCACGGCCTTACGCCGCCTCACTCTGACGAGTGCGCCTTGCCTCGCCAGTCCGCTTGTACTCGCCCGGCACCTCTGGGCCATCGCAGTGACCACACCAGCCGCCGGATTGGAATCGTGTCTGAAATGCCCTCCTCGCGGATCGCCGAGCCACACAAGCTAGAGCCGCCGCGCGCCATTGCTTTGCGTCCACTACAAGCCAGATCCGCCTCTATCCATGCCTGGTTGGTTTCGCCCGTGCGCCCGAACCACGTTGCCGTTCCGGCCGTTTATAACACCCCTGTATGTGAGTCGCCGTTGCTCACTTGCGTTATTGCTGAGCCGGCCCTGCCGACGTGGCGCAGGCTCGTCGCCTTTATACGATGCCCGTGAGCCGGCCCGCATCCGCCGCACGCAGCCCGGCCTGCCTCGCCTCCGCCAGCTACCGCTGCTGATTTTTGCGCCCGCACACCAGTGGGCTCCGAGCCCTGCCAAGTTGTCTCCGTCCCGCATGGCCATCAGCTCCTTTCGCGCCTGCGCCTCGCCTCATCTTCAGCTACAAGTCGTTTGCCGCGTCTCGCTTCAGTCTTGAGTTGCCTACGACTGCTGCGAGCCGCAGTCGAGCAACCCTGCTCCGCGCTTCAAACTTTACTGCTGTTAAAACTGTGCCTGATCGGCGCCAGGATCAAGCCTAGGGATGTGGACTGCAGTATCACTACGTCATTGTTATTCAGTCTGCTACACATGCAAGTGGAGACAAGGAACAATGGGACAGAAACAAGTTACATCAAACACTCCTGCCACTGTTCACATGAAAGAGTTCACGGACAAGTACTGATTAAGTACTCTTTGCTCACGTGACCATCTAGTGCAAGTTGGTATTATTGAAAATCCATTGCTACATCCGCTCAAAAGCAACCCAACAGAATCACTTGGTGGCAGGCGAAGCTATTAAAAAATCAGCCATGAAGTGTGTGGAGCTACTCACTTGGAGGTGTGAGAGCCGTCGGGCCGCAGACCGCCTCTAAGGTGTTGAGCCGCCGGGAGTTGCCGGTCTGCCTGAACTACTGGGACTATTTTAAGTCGCTGGTCTACCTGAACCATCTCTATCACGATGGAAGGGATCATCCGTCATCCGAACAAATCAGGTGATATTCATCTAAAGATTATTTTTCTTAGCATATATTGTCTTTTATCAAAGAACAATTACTTGGTCTATGATATTTTTTCGCAGAACCATTATTCCTTAAATAAGGTGTTGCAAAAGGGGCGTGAGCAAATATTATTTTTGCACTAGCGCTCATCCTGCGCAGGTTGCCACCCCCGCTACATCAACACACGCGATTGATTTATTGTCCGCCCCAGCGGCCGATTCTCCCGCCCGCGCCGATTTACAACGCCACGGCCGACTCATCTGTCTGTGCCGCCTCTGAAGCCGCGGTTGTCTTTACCGTCCATTTCTCGCGGCCTGATCTACATCAACACACCGGGCCGCACTTGTCTGGATGAGCTGTTTATTGAATATGAGCAAGTCACTACTTGGGAAGCCCGGTTTTCTTCCAACAATTTAGAGGCAAATTATCATATATTATCAGCTGCCGTCTGCACTGGATGGTTTAATGGGCAGTTGCATAAGTCGCCGCCACTACAGTTTGGTTAAACTTCAAACAGCCCGTTGGAAGGAGCCATTGGCCGAGTTGCTGACACGGCTCATACGGGATCATTTATAACCTGCCGCAGTCACCTCAACCTTCTGTGAACTCACATCACGCTATCAACACCAATGATATACATCTTGTGTTATGGTCAAATATGAAGAATCTCAAGCCAACAACTCGAGTCGTCTTGAGACTCGGGGGCTACAATGGTATGGTTCGGCAAAATTAGCCGGTTTCAATGAATTCAAGAACTCCGGGTCATTGAAGGGAAGATAACCCGGCCCTGGAGGCTACTGTTTTATTGGCGAATATTTAAAGGCCGTCAGAAAATTTCCGGCTCAAAATGAAGATTCCGGTTTAAAATACAGCTCAAGAGACATCTCTCTCCCGCAAAGCTTTGAAGCTCTCAAAACCGGTTCAACATCCGGCTCAAGGTAAATTTGTCCCTTACAAAGCTTTGAGGCTCTCAATATCCGGTTTAAGAATTTCCGGTTCAAAAAGAATTAATCTCTTGCAAGTTCGAATTCTCAGACAAATTAATGGTTACCAAAGAGAACTTGCTGCCATGATGCACGGTTCAAAACATAGGTATCCTGCCTTACAGCTTATCTTATTATGGTCACTTGGGGGCTTCCTGCTCATCGGGCATAGCTATCAGTACCCTCTTGATCGGCGCAATGCCAAAACATATATGGTCACTTGGGGGCTTCCTGTTCAAACATAGGTCGTATTCGAACCAAAGAGAACATAGCTGTCGATACCCTTTTGATTGGCAAACTGCCAAACCCACTTGGGGGCTTCTTGATCGTATCCGAATCATAGCTCAACCCCTTTGGGAATCGACGTGGATCGTATTCGAATCAGCATCGCTAAACAACTCTTAAGGTCATTTGGGGGCTTCCTGTTCAAACATAGGTCGTATTCAAACCAAAGAGAACATAGCTGTCGGTACCCTATTGATCGGCAACGCCAAAGCCACTGGGGGCTATATGATCGTATTCGAATCTTAGCTTAACCCCTTTGGAACGGTTGACTGATCGTATTCGAATCAGAAGCCTCAAAATTTTGTCTGTCTCTTGTACAGTTTTTTGTAATCGCAGTTATTTGACTGTCTTGAGACTTTTTTTGATCATATTTGAAAGCATCTAGGGAGTGGCTTTGATTCCACCGGCTTAACCTTGATCAATAGAGTTGTCAGCACATAACAAACATCATATGTGTCGGCTTTTACAGAACTGGGTTCTCACCCTCACTGTCCGGGTCACATAAACCGGCGGTATCATTCAAAGGATCATAGGGATCTTGTGATCTGCTTGTGTGCAGGATAAGACTACATTTGGGTGGTTACCCGCCCTGGCTTTTAACGTTAAGTCGCCAGGACATATGTTGTTTAAGCTCTGTGCAGGATTTACAGAGCTATGACTTACATAAATGATCAAGTTCAAGCCCATCATCAAAGATTGAAATAGGTGTCTCAAAAGGGTTATTAATTCTTGATTTTCTCAAAGGCTATAAGCCACCGGGTTACAAAAATTCCGGCTTACAATGAATGCGCATTAAGGTGTCATCGGCCAAGAGCCGCCAGGTATTTAAACTTCGGATTTACTTGTCAACCGATGAGGTATTCAAATCTTTAATAGTCAAAACTGGCTGGATTTTCATGATGATATTGAATGATTGAGGTTTTCATACCGGATTATATTATTCAAATCTTAAATAGCCAACATGGCTGGATTTCTATTGTGATTATCAATAACCAGTGTTATGATCGAGGTTTTCAAAGTCGCTTTAGCGTAACGGCTATTATTTTTATCAATGGGCATGATTTATTTTACAATGGAGGAAATAGTCCCGAGTCGCTGCAGGCTTACGACCCGGCACTTGGGGTCTACATTGTTCAAATTGAGATTACATCGAATATACAAGTCCCATGTCACTGCCAGCATGCACCTTGGCACTTGGGGGCTAATGCAAAGTCATTTTTTGCTCACCTTATTGAAGATCCGACTCATCACATCATAATGAGCCGGCCCTTGGGGGCTACCAATTGCTCCTATCAAAATATTCAAGGTACACAAGTTTTAATCCATTATGTTGAAAGATCCATTACTCAGTTGGTAGAGTACAAAGCTCTTAACCTTATGGACGTGGGTTCAAGCCCCATGGTGGAGATTACATCATTGGATGGTATTATCAATGAATTATATACAAAGTCCCAACTCAGTATTATCTTACTGAGCCGGCCCTTAGGGGCTATACGTCGCCGCTCAAGTCTACATGATCATATTTACAAAAGTCCCTGCTCATCATTGCATAATGACCCGGCCCTTGGGGGCTACACTGGTTGAAGTTTTCATGAGCATAAAGCAATTACAAGTCCCAGGTTGCTGCAAGCATGACAACCCGACACTTGGGGGCTACATGTGTGGAATATTCAGTTTATATGATTGAGATGAATAAACCAGATTTCTTCATGGTTGCAACATTTATTGGAGCAAATCTTAAACCATCACTTTGTTCTGCTCAAGACTTGGGGGCTACAGGTAATATGGATATAAGGGAGAAAATTCTTCAAATTATCAGTTTGGAGCAAATCAGGAGGATCAATTACATAACCCGGTGTCAACAACAATTATGACCTGACATCGTTTGTTTTATAATCCGGCAGTTTTTGGTAATGATAAACCGGCAAGTTTTACATCTTCAAGCCGGCTGAATATCAGATGAGTATTTGAAGACCAAAATTATTTAACCCGGCGCCTTGGAAGCCGACTCAAGTGGATTATTCTTCACAATATTTTTTCTGTGAGAAACCAACATCAGCAAATTGAGTATGAAGCTAGCTTATTGACCCAGATTTTTTAGATGAAGAAAATGACAATTGGACTTAAGGATAACCAGGTCCCATCTCAGGAGAATATTTAACCCGGAGCACAAGGAATTAAGGATGATTAGGTGCCAGCGTACACGAATTTTTAACCAGGAACACAATCTGTCAACGTTGTTCTTGTGTTTGTTTTACAGGATCAGTTTAACATGGATAAATCCAAATTAAACTAGGGGCTAATGTCGGGGATATACCCCGCGGCATGACCCGACCGGAAGTATGACCCGGCCGGACTTGGCGCTTCACCGATGACCTGCCGAAGGACTGGTGACTCACGGGTCTGGCGGCTCACTGGTCAGACGACTCACGAGCCTGACGACTCACGGATGACCCCAACGGCGGGTCAGATAGAAGACTAGGCCCAAGGCCTAGAAGGCCGGCTCATGTTATGGTGGGCCGGCTTAAGACAGAAGGCACAAGGAATATTTCCTTTACGAGGAAGTAAGACCCGGACTTGTATCCAACTTGTAATAGAAGATAGGCTAGTCCTAATCCTAATAGGACTCCACATGTAACCCGCCCCTCTAACTTATATAAGGAGGGGCAGGGCTCCCCAAAGGGGGACAAGCAAGAAGAGACAATCCATAGGGCTAGACACAAAGAGCCGGCTTACCGGCGACTCTCTCGTGATCATAATGAGACCCAGCCTCAAACAACATGTAGGGTTTTGGCCGGATGATGTTTCCCGGGGCCCGAAGCTGTCTAATCCATGTCTTGTGTGTTGCGTCTCTCGTCCCGATCAACCCCTCTCAAGCTACCGCCTAGATGCGTTGGCCTCGCGACTAAGTCCTGGCACTAAGGACATCTGCCGTGACAAATCCACGACAGGCTTACGAGCCGGCACTTGGGGGCTACATTATTCAAATTGAGATTACATCGAATATGCAAGTCCCATGTCACTACCAGCATGCACCATGGCACTTGGGGGCTAATGCTAAGTCATTTTTTGCTCAACTTGTTGAAAACCCGACTCATCACGTTCTAAATGAGCTGGCCCTTGGGGGCTACCAATTGCTCTTGTCGAAAATTCAAGGTACATAAGCCTTAATCCATTATATTGAAAGATCCACTACTCAGTTGTAGAGTACAAAGCTCTTAACCTTGTGGACGTGGGTTCAAGCCCCATGGTGGAGATTACATCATATGATGTTATTATCAATGAATCATATACAAAGTCCCAACTCAGTAATATCTTACTGAGCCGACCCTTGGGGGCTACACGTTGCTGCTCAAGTTTACATGATCACATTTACAAAGTCCCTGCTCATTATTGCATAATGACCCGGCCCCTGGGGGCTACACTGGTTGAAATTTTTATGAGCATAAGGCAATTACAAGTCCCAGGTTGCTGCAAGCATGACAACCCGACACTTGGGGGCTACAGGTGATATGCATATAAGGGAGGAATAACTTCAAATTCTCAGTTTTGAGCAAATCAGGTATTATATTATTATTATTATTATTATTATAGGAGAAATCTGCAAAGTTTATGACCCGGCGTCATCATAAGATTAACTCGGCATCAGCAACAATTACATGACCCGGCAACATTTGTTTATAACCCGACAATTTTGGCAATAATAAATCGGCAAGACCTACATCTTTAAGACGGCTAAATATCAGTTGAATATTTCAAGAGCCAATGTCAGCAAATGGATTATGAAGCTCGCCTATTGACCCGGATTTTCCAGGAGAAAATGTCAAGGACTTAAGGATGATCAGGTGCCGGCCTACAAGAATATTTAACCCGAAGCACAACCTGTCAAATTTGTTCTTGTGTTTATGTTGCAGGATCAGTTTAACATGGATAAATCCAAATTAAACTGGGGGCTAATGTCGAGGATATACCCCGCGGTATAAACCGCCGGATGTATGACCTGGCAGGAGCTTGGCGACTCACTGACGACCCGCTTGGACCTGGCGGTCTATGATTCATCGGAGACCCGGCGGGCGGGTCAGATGGACGACAAGGCCCGAGGCCCAGTAGGCCGGTTCATATGATGGTGGGCCGGCTTAATAGGAAAGCATAAGGAATATTCCCTTACAAAGGAAGCAAGACTAGGACTCCACTAGTAATAGAGTAATCCTAATCCTACTAGGACTAGTCATGTAACCCGCCCCTTCAACATATATAAGGAGGGGCAGGGCACCCCAAAGGGGGAGAAGAAACAATCTCTAGGGCTAGACACAAAGGGGAAGCCGGCTTATGCGACGACTCTCTCATGAGCATAATGAGATCTAGCCACAAACAACATGTAGGGCTATTACCAGAGGATGTTTCCTGGGGCCCGAAGCTGTCTAAATCCTTGTCTTGTGTGTTGATCCGCCCTGCGTCTCTCATCTCGATCAACCCCTCTCAAGCTACCACAAAGACGCGCTGGCCTCACGACTAAGTCCTCACACTAGGACATCTGTCGTGACAATTCCATGGCAGCAACGGTAAAGTAACTAAGCAAAGATCAATATGTGAAAAGCTTGTAGGCAATGGATCAGTGATGGATAATTATGTCAGATGCGATTCCTCATGTAACAGTTATAACATAGGGTGACACAGAACTAGCTCCAGTTCATCAATGTAATGTAGGCATGTATTCCGAATATAGTCATACATGCTTATGGAAAAGAACTTGTATGACATCTTTTGTCCTACCCTCCCGTGGCAGCGGGGTCCTATTGGAAACTAATGGATATTAAGGCCTCCTTTTAATAGAGTACCGAAACAAAGCATTAACACTTAGTGAATACATGAACTCCTCAAACTATGGTCATCATTGGTAATTGTTCCGATTATTGTCACTTCAGGGTTAACGGATCATAACACATAATAGGTGATTATTGACTTGCAAGATAGGATCAAGAACTCACATATATTCATAAAAACATAATAGGATCAGATCTGAAATCATGGCACTCGGGCCCTAGTGACAAGCATTTAGCATAGCAAAGTCATAGCAACATCAATCTCAGAACATAATGGATACTAGGGATCAAACCCTAACAAAACTATCTCGATTACATGATAAATTTCATCCAACCCATCACCGTCCAGCAAGCCTACGATGGAATTACTCACCCACGGCGGTGAGCATCATGAAATTGGTGATGGAGGAAGGTTGATGATGATGATGGCGACGGATTCCCCTCTCCGGAGTCCCGAACGGACTCCAGATCAGCCCTCCCGAGAGAGATAAGGGCTTGGCGGCGGCTCCGTATCGTAAAACGCGATGAATCCTTCTCTCTGATTTTTTTCTCCCCGAACATGAATATATAGAGTTGGAGTTGAGGTCGGTGGAGCATCAGGGGGCCCACGGGATAGGGGGCGCGCCCCAACCCTCGTGGACAGGGTGTGGGCCCCCTGACGTTGATTCTTTCGCCAATATTTTTTGCATATTCCAAAAATATTCTCTATGAAGTTTCAGGTCATTCCGAGACTTTTATTTCTGCACAAAAATAACACCATGGCAATTCTGCTAACAACAGCGCCAGTCCAGGTTAGTTCCATTCAAATCATGCAAGTTAGAGTCCAAAACAAGGTCAAAAGTGTTGTAGATACGATGGAGACGTATCAGTTCCATTGGCGATTGTGGGAGAAGCAGACGAGATAAGCTACAGGAAGGGAGCGGAAAATGCGATGTGGGACTCACCGACCGTGAGGGTTTTTATAGCAGGCCGGTAAGCATTGGGATTTTGGGGGATTTCACCGAGTCGTGCGGGAAGCTTGCGCGGGAACCTGTGAGGTTGAGCGCGAACGGGCTCACCGACGATTCATTGGCGCCACCGTTTGGCCAAAAGAACACCCCTGCGCGCTGCGCAAGCTTGCGCTGTAAGCCGTCTGCTGCAGCGAGGTGACAAGATGTGCGAGAGGAGGACGAAAGGCCACTTACACATACGGTTAATAAAAAAACGTTTGCGATTTAATTACCTACTATACCCCCATCCTGGTTTATAAGTATGGTTTAACTAATAAAATACGAATGCATGTCGCCAAAGATTATATAGTTGGATTCGTATTTGAACATAGTTTCCAATTATAAATTTTTATAACATGCATTAAAATTTTGTTGTTTAAATTTGAGGGCAAAGTATGGCATAGAATATAAAGGGGACTATAGACTAGACGGAGGTGGTAGCACACGGCCGCTCTCTACGCAGCGACACAACTATTGGTCAGCTTGTAGGTGACCATTTCCTGCGTGTTTAACTGCTCTATGCGTGTGGTTGCTTGCGGTTCAGGCGACCGCGGCACGCTCTGCTCGAGTCCCGCCGCGCGCGCTCTGCTCTCGCGTCCCTCTGGGTGCTCTGCCCTCGTCCCTCCACGCGCGCTGCCAGTGTTTGGGACGACGCACGATCACGCACGTTCGTGTGCATGCGGTTGCGCCGGGCGCGGCACAACAATGCAGTTACCCACAACAAAAACTACCATGCGGACGCGCCGAGAATCCACGCCGCCCGGCCCCCTTTATTCCTGTGGCCATTTACCTTCATCTCTCGTCTCGCACGACACAATAAGCACATCCACGAGGACACATACAAAGAGGACATCCAGCGGTTCCAATGGCGCTCCCCGTGGCTCCAATGGCGCTCCGAGCGGCCAACGACGACAATGACGCTCCATTGGAACTGCTGGGAGCACCATTGGAACCGCTGGATGTCCTCTATGTATGTGTCCTCGTGGGTGTGCTTATTGTGTCATGTGAGACGCGAGATGAAGGTAAATGGCCTCAGGAATAAAAGGGGGCCGGGCGGTGTGGATTCTCGGTGCGTCCGCATGGCAGTTTTTGCAGCGAGTAACTACATCGTCGCGCCGCGCCCGGTGCAACCGCATGCACACGAACGTGCGTGATCGTGCGCCGTCCCAAACACTGGCAGCACGGGTGGAGGGACGAGGGAAGAGCACCCGGAGGGATGCGAGAGCAGAGCGCGCGCGGCGGGACGCGAGCAAAGCGCACCTCGGGCGCCTGAACCGTAAGCAACCACACGCATAGAGCAGTTGAACACGCAGGAAATGGTCGCCTACAAGCCGGCCAATAGTTGTGTCGCTGCGTAGAGAGAGGCCGTGTGCTACCACCTCTGTCTAGTCTATAGCCCCCTTTATATTTTGTGCCATACTTTGCCCTCAAATTTAACCAACAGAATGTTAATGCATGTTATAAAAATTATATAATTGGAAACTATGCTCAAATACGAATCCAACTATATAATGTTTGGCGACATGCATTCATATTTTATTAGCTAAATCATACTACAAACCAGGACGAGGGTATAGTAGGTAATTAAATCGCAAACGTTTTTTTATTAACCATATGTGTATGTGGCCTTTCGTCCTCCTCTCGCACGTTTTGTCACCCCGCTGATGCAGACGGCTTACAGCGCAAGCTTGCACAGCGCGCGGGGGCGCTCTTTTGGCCAAACGGTGGCACCAATGAATTGTTAGTGAGCCCGTTCCCACGCAACCTCACAGGTTCCCACGCAAGCTTCCCGTACGACTCGGTGAAATCCCCCAAAATCCCAATGCTTACCGGCCTGCTATAAAAACCCTCACGGCCGGCGAGTCCTGCATCGCATTTTCCGCTCCCTTCCTGTAGCTTATCTCGTCTGCTTCTCCCACAATCCCCAATGGCACCGGTCCGCCGTCGTCACTCAGCCACTCCGCCATCATCAGAGGACAGCTCTAGCTGGGAGGCTACACCGCGGTGGCGGCGCAGTCCCCGGTGTAGTGTAGTGCGCGTGGCGTCCCTGTTGGGTGTGCGCGGAACACCCACCACACACTCCACCGCCGGTGCCCGTCGGCAACTTTTGCCGGCCGCTGTTGCCGCCACACCACTGTCGAAAGCCAGGGCCATCGCCCACTCTGCCGCCACAGCCTGAAGGCGGGAGGTGGCCATCATGGCTGCCACCCAACTGCCGACCACCGTGGCCATCACCCGCTCCGCCACCGCGGCCTGAAGGAGGAAGGTGGTGGTCGTGGCCGCCACCCCGTCGTCGGCCGCCGTGGCCGCTAGCCCATCGTCGACCGCCGGGGTCATCACCCGCTCTGCCACTGCCGCTCAAAGGCAGGAGGCGGAGGTGGATGCCCGCATGTGCGTCAGCGACCTTGCGCGCTGCACAGAGTTCCCGCGGGAGGAGGAGGAGCACCTCATCGAGCACGCAAAGAGCCTTACCGCCATCGTGGCCGCGGCACACGCCGCCTCAGAGGTGAGGAATCAAGAGATCTACGAGGAGAACCACTGCTTCGAGAGGGGTCGTCTGGAGCGGCAGAGGGCGTTCAAGGTGAGCGTCGCTGATGCTGCAACAGCGGCAGACACCGTATTGCGGTTGCCCAGCTCGTCGGTAGGCTCCTCCTCCGCCGCCTCTTACTGAGCGCGCTCAACAGAGGAGAGGCAGCCAGAAGTAGTACAAAGCTCCTCCGCAGTAGTAGTAGTATTTAGGGGCTATTTTGTTCAGTTCATCTGACTATAGATGTGGTGGAACTGTACAACGTACTTAAAATTAGCTAGTATATATAGTTGAACTAGCTATTTCAGTACGTGGTTGGAAACAATTGGGGAAAAGTTTGGTCGGTTCAGCTGTCGAGTTAAACTGTTTGTATAAATTAAGAATGAATGCTTAATCTATGGATGAAATCTATGCTTAATTACTGAATTTTAGTTGCAAAAATTAGATACTGCTAGTGATTTTTAGCTTCATATTTTGACAAATCGTAGTGTTACAAGGTTGACAAATGGCAATGTTACTAGATCAACAAATGTTAATCTTTCCAGTTTGACAAATGGTAACATACCCAATATGACAGATGCAAATCGCACCAAATTGTTTGTATGTGGTTGCACACGGGTCATCCAAAAGAACCGTTTGCGTTGAAGAGATGCACAAAACCTGCTCTCACTTTGGATCATGTCATCCCTGGGTCGACGGGCGTGGGTGCAAAACCCACAATGTGGCTATATCTCCCACGTGTCGGGGCACGACTTAGAGGCATAGCCGCATGGTAGGCTTGTCTCAAGAGGGGTAATCTTCACACATCCCATGTACTGAATAAGTGATAATAAGCGGATGAATGGCAGAAATTCGATGATAAGCTGTCAAACATGAGAATTGGTCGACGGCCCGGGCGGCCGCAAGGGGTTCGCGTTGGCCGATTCATTAATGCAGCTGGCACGACAGGTTTCCCGACTGGAAAGCGGGCAGTGAGCGCAACGCAATTAATGTGAGTTAGCTCACTCATTAGGCACCCCAGGCTTTACACTTTATGCTTCCGGCTCGTATGTTGTGTGGAATTGTGAGCGGATAACAATTTCACACAGGAAACAGCTATGACCATGATTACGCCAAGCTATTTAGGTGAGACTATAGAATACTCAAGCTTATGGGTAGGATGAGGCAATGAGGTGGAGCTGCAGCAAGCGCTAAGCAAATATGGTGGCTAACATACGATAAAAAGAGCGAGAAGAGAAGCAGCACAAACGGTCATGAAGCTAGAAGTGATCAAGAAGTGATCCTGAAGCTACTTACGCACAAGCATAACATAAGAACCGTGTTCACTTCCCGGACTCCGCCGGAAAGAGACCATCACGGCTACACACGCGGTTGATTCATTTTAATTAAGTCAAGTGTCAAGTTATCTACAACCGGACGTTAACAAATTCCCATCTTCCACATAATCGCGGGCATGGCTCTCGAAAGTTTATACCCTATAGGGGTGTCCCAACTTAGCCCATCACAAGCTCTCACGGTCAACGAAGGACATTCCTTCTCCCAGAAAGACCCGATCAGTCTCGGAATCCCGGTTACAAGACATTTCGACAATGGTAAAACAAGACCAGCAAAGCCGCCCGTTGTGCCGACAAATCCCGATAGGAGTCGCACGTATCTCGTTCTCAGGGCAACACCGGATGGGACATCCTACGAGTAAAACCAACCCTCAAGTTTCCCTGAGGTGGCCCCGCAGTCTACTCGGTTTGGACCAACACTCAGAGGAGCACTGACCCCGGGGGGGGGGGGGTTTAAAATAAAGATGACCCTTAGGCTCGCGAAAACCCAAGGGAAGGTTATAGGTTGTTAGGCAAAAGTAAAACCAAGGTTGGGCCTTGCTGGAGGAGTTTTATTCAAAGCGAACTGTCAAGGGGTTCCCATAACACCCAACCGCGTAAGGAACACAGAATCAAGGAACATAACACCGGTATGACGGAAACTAGGGTGGCAAGAGTGGAACAAAACACCAGGCTTAAGGCCGAGCCTTCCACCCTTTACCAAGTATATAGATGCATTAATTAAAGAAGATATATTGTGATATCCCAACATATCCATGTTCCAACATGGAACAAACTTCATCTTCACATGCAACTAGCAACGCTATAAGAGGATCTGAGCAAAAGCGGTAACATAGCCAAACAACGGTTTGCTAGGAAAGGCGCGTTAGAGGCTTGCCATGGCAATATGGGAGGCATGATATAGCAAGTGGTAGGTAGCACGACATAGCGATAGAGCGAACAACTAGCAAGCAAAGATAGAAGTGATTTCGAGGGTATGGTCATCTTGCCTGAAATCCCGCAAGGAAGAAGAACGAGTCCATGAAGAAGACAAACAGACGGAGTCGAAAGAATCCTCACAACTCCGGAACGAAACCGAAGCTAATGAGAGAAGCAACCCGGAAAGAAGCAAACAACATAGTAAACAACCATCACATAAATATGTCATGATGCACAACCAAGTATTATGCATGTCCGGTTTAATGAGGCATGGCATGGCAAAGTGCACAACCAACACTACAAATTAAGTGGAGCTCAATATGCAACAAGTTGCATATTGACGAAACACCACATTCGATTATTTAGTTCTCTCCCGTTTAAAACTACTCAACAAAATTAACTGTTGGTTAACATGGCAAGAGGTGAAGCATAACAAAACTATACTATCTAAACAATTTAAATGGGGCCGGATATAACAAACAACAAATCTGGTAAATCCCCATATGCATTTAGCAATTTAATGCAAACAACAATTTTAAACATTCTTGATGTTGTTGTCATGATGCGGATGACATGAACAAGTTTCATGCAAATTTTATGAAAAAGTTGACATGATGATGATATGGGGCATTTGGTCGCCATGAAGGAAAGAAAGGGGTGTCATGGAGGTGAAAACGAAAATGGTGCCACGGCAACGTTCCGATGATCCGACAACTAGTTGAGATGCTGGTGCAAGAAACAAATGTGAGATGTGCGGAATGTGCAAGATGTACGGGGAGTGATCCCGGATACCGGATTTCCCACGAATCGGCGGCAAGGAAACGAGTGAAAAACGAACACGGTGCGAACACGGCCAAACAGGAGCATCTCATACAACACATCACAAGCATTTGTCCACGGGCATCATTCCGGCGGTTATACCTTCCAAGGGAGCATTCTCAGAGCGGTTTGAGTTCATAGAGGAAGTAGTTGTTCTCGCACGGTAGTGGAAGTAGGGGTACATGACAACGACAGAGGTACTCGTGACGGTAGTGGTACACGTTTCTTGTCAAAATTACAGCGGCGGTAGTTGTACACGGTTCGTAGACATTCGAGTCACCGGTAGAGGTACTTGGCATAGCGTTACAAGGTCGGTCTCGCCGGTCTCGGTCTCGGCAGCTGAAAGTGCAACTATCCCTAGGTGGTTTTGGTAATTCATAACAACATATAGCTCATTGAGCTAATGCTATTCCAAGATGACTATTTCAGGAAAGCTCAATGATTGGCATGGCATGGATGTGAAAGTGGAACCCTCAAAATGCTAAGGACAAAGGATTGGCTCAAGCTCAAAAGCTCAAGACTCTTCATTTTATATTTTAGTGATCCAAGATCACATTGAGTCTTTAGGAAAAGCCAATACTATCAAGGAGGGATGAGGTGTTGCTTAATGAGCCTCTTGCTTCATGTGCTTAGTGATATGCTCCAAAACCCTCAACTACTTTCCCATATCCACATATGACCTAAACCCTAAGCCAAACTCGGTCCTACCGATTCTTTCTATCCGGCGCCACCGAGTTTCACTTGTCATAAGCCACTGCCAAACCCTAGCAATTCGGTTCTACCGATAGGGATCTCAGTCTCACCGAGATGGGATTGCAAACTCTCTGTTTCCCTTCCGTAACTTTTCGGTCTCACCGAAAGAGGGAATCGGTCCCACCGAGATTGCAATGTAAATTCAGTGTTTCCTTTTTCTAACTTTTCGGTCTCACCGAAGGAGCAAATCGGTCCCACCGAGTTTGCCTGACCAACTCTCTGGTTAGCTAATTACCAAATTCGGTCTCGCCGAGTTTGTGTAATCGGTCTCACCGAGATTACGTTATGCCCAAACCCTAACCATATCGGTCCTACCGAGTTGCATGTCAGTCCCACTGAAAATCTCTGACGGTCACTAGGTTTACCTTTTCGGTCTGACCGAGTTTGTTGATTCGGTCCCACCGAGATTGGAAAACTGTGTGTAACGGTTGGATTTTGTGTGGAGGCTATATATACCCCTCCACCTCCTCTTCATTCGTGGAGAGAGCCATCAGAATACATACACAATTCCAACTCATATGTTCTGAGAGAGAACCACCTACTCATGTGTTGAGACCAAGATATTCCATTCCTACCATATGAATCTTGATCTCTAGCCTTCCCCAAGTTGCTTTCCACTCAAATCTTCTTTCCACAAAATCCAAATCCTATGAGAGAGAGTTGAGTGTTGGGGAGACTATCATTTGAAGCACAAGAGCAAGAAGTTCATCATCAACACACCATTTGTTACTTCTTGGAGAGTGGTGTCTCCTAGATTGGCTAGGTGTCACTTGGGAGCCTCCGACAAGATTGTGGAGTTGAACCAAGGAGTTTGTAAGGGCAAGGAGATCGCCTACTTCGTGAAGATCTACCGCTAGTGAGGCAAGTCCTTCGTGGGCGATGGCCATGGTGGGATAGACAAGGTTGCTACTTCATGGACCCTTCGTGGGTGGAGCCCTCCGTGGACTCGCGCGACCGTTACCCTTCGTGGGTTGAAGTATCCATCAATGTGGATGTAGGATAGCACCACCTATCCGAACCACGGGAAAAAAATCCATGTCTCCAATTGCATTTGAATTCTCCAAACCCTTCCCTTTACATTCTTGCAAGTTGCATGCTTTACTTTCCGCTGCCAATATACTCTTTGCATGCTTGCTTGAATTGTGTGATGATTGCTTAACTTGTCCTACAATAGCTAAAATCTGCCAAGAACTAAAATTGGGAAAAGGTTAAGTTTTTATTTGGTCAAGTAGTCTAATCACCCCCCCTCTAGACATACTTTCGATCCTACAGCGGCGTAGTTGTACAAGCGCGACATCGTACTTGTCGAACCCGAACTCTTCAGGGGGGGGGGGGCGTCGTGGTGCTTGGCGAATCCGCGTAGTCGTGCACATTCCAACATCAAACTTGGAGGGACAACGACGGCGTGGTACTTGGAGAATCCTGGACAGTCTTGGCGGTCTCCGGTGGAGGTGTTTATTCGTTTGACCGAGGAAAACAGCGACAATAGCAGGCATTGCAGGAGCCAACGGGCGGCTGCGTGTCTTTAGGAGCGATGCAGGGGTGCAAGCACGCGTGGAGAGGAGCCCGACAGTGTTGCAGCACGAGGACGACAACGTCGTCCTGCGGGCATCCATGGCGACGCAAGCAACCAGGGTGCAGCGGCGCGGTGCCGGAGCATGGCGTAGGAACCATGGGCGCTGGAGGCGACGCTGGTCATCGGACGACGAGGCGGGGTGAAGGAGCACAAGGAGGCGACCCCATGGACTTGGCAAGGCGGCGGGGAACCGAGTCGGTCCAACTGGAGTTGAGGTAGAGGAGCAGCGGAAGGAGACTCGGTCGGCGTGGCGGTAGGCTTAGGCTCACCGGCCGGCGGGGCACCATGGCGAGGAGGCAGCGATGCTGGCCTTGAGGGGTGGTCATGGCGCGTGCGAGGAGGCGCAGAGAGGCGGAGGAGAGGCAGGGACGAGCGGTGGTGAGGTGTGCGCTACGGGGTGAGGGAGAGAGCGAGAGGAAGGGGATGACACAAGGCAAGGGGATCGGGCGCTTCTGGGATCTGCCTTCGTGCGTGGGTGGCGGCGGTAGCGGGAGGACGAGAGGGAGCGTGGGAGAGATGGGATCGAGCGGTTCTCCTGACGGCGTGAGGGGAACATGAGAGGGAGAGGCCGGGGGTTCGGGAGGAATAGGGCTAGGGTTAGGAGGGAGTGGCCTAGGGGTTGGATGGGCCGGCCTGGGTTCTAGCCCATTTCGGTGGGACTGGAAAAGGCCGGGAGGCCTGCTCGGCTGACCAAATGAAAAAAAATAAGGGGGTTTTCTTTTCCATAAATCAGAAAAGAAAGAGGAAAAGAGAAGAGGAGGCAAGGGATTTATATCGAGGACCAAACAACCTAAATTGCCGGAGATGGCATGCGAGTACTTTAACATATTATCAAAGCTCCACAACTAGGTTGGGGCAAAGGGAGAAAGATCAAGGATTTAAATATTTGGGAACAGAAGGGATTTAAAAATGCAAGTTTGTTTATGGGTGAATCCAAAATATTGGAATATAATTTTTTATAGTTCCCTAAAATATTGGGAGAATATGTTTTAAAGGGAAATCACCATAGTGAATATCCCTCGATTTAAATGAATCGAAGATCCATACAATTTAATTGGATGAGTTTTAAGAAGAGGTGCAAGATGACATGATGCAATGCACATGATGCAAAAAAAGAAAGCAACGAACCAAACAAATCACACGATGAGTCTCGGAAACCATGGAAGGCATCTGAAGCTCCGGTCTTGGGGCGTTACAGTGGGGCGAGAGGACGGCAGCCGGCGGCGCTGAGAGGCAGCGTTAGACGGTGGCATCCCATTCCGCTGAGGGGGCGCGCACACGGAGAGGAAGGCGAGCAGCCATGGATGTCAAAGGGCTCGCTTCCCAGTGAGCCTATGCAGCGTACAACTTGCATGCTTCCCGGTGAGCCTGCGCATTCGAGGACAACTTGCACTCCTCTTGGTCAGCCTGCGCACCAGACAGCGCTCGCACGCATCCCGTTCAGTCAAGGTCAAGCAGCTATCCGCACGGCACCTCCTACAGCCATTAAAACCAAGACACGTGGCGTCACGTGAATGGTTAACAGAACACGCATGGTTTGTATTATACAAACGTTTGAGATATTAAAGTGGCAACTATTTTTTCAAAATGCCTTTCTTGGCTGTCATTATTCGAGTGCGCCTCCTCTCAAAATGGACACAAAAAATACCTCATCATGTCGGGTGCCATTCCATGATAGCATGCCAAGTTTCATGAATTTCAGACGACTTTTGGATTTACTAGAATTTAAGAACCAGGCATCTCAATGTTTTGCCGGCAACCAACGATGCCCTGGTGTTTTAAATTCATTCCCATTTCTTGCATGGAACGTAAGCATGCACCCAAGGACACAGATTTGATTTTTCAACCAATTTATATGCACCGGAGCATGTGCATGTAGTTCAAATTTGAATTATGCACATAAATGTATTGAAAACTCAGTAAATGCATAAAAATATCCAAACGAACCTCGAAAAATCACAAAAATTGACACAATACTCCTGTTGTTCTATGTTGACATGAGAAAATTTTTGGAAGCAATAAGAGGCAATGGATATCGTTTCGTCCCCAAAGGTGGGACGTTCCCTACCGAGACCATCATGCTTGTTGTGAGAAGCTCTGGTTTATGAGAAGCATATACCCAAACCTGCCCCAAACGAGAAAAAATTTTACCATGACATGTTGATGCCGCTCCATGAAAGCATGCCAAGTTTCATGAATTTCAGTCGAGTTTTGGATTTACTAGAATTTAAAAACCAGGCATCTCAATGTTTTGCCGGCAATCAACGATGCCCTGGTGTTTGAAATTCATTCCCATTTCTTGCATCGGACCTAAGCATGCACCCATGGACATAGATTTGATTTTTCAACCAATTTATATGCACTGGAGCATGTGCATATAGTTCAAATTTGAATTATGCACATAAATGCATTGAAAACTCAGTTAATGCATAGAAATGTCCAAAAGAACCCCAAAAAATCACAAAAATTGACACAACACTCCTGTTGTTCTATGTTGACACGAGAAAAGTTTTGGAAGCAATAAGAGGCAATGGATATCGTTTCGTCCCCAAAGGTGGGACGTTCCCTACCGAAACCATCATGCTTGATGTGAGAAGCTCTGGTTTGTGAGAAGCATATACCCAAACCTGCCCCAAATGAGATAAATTTTTTATCACGGTATGTTGATGACGCTCCATGATAGCATGCCAAGTTTCATGAATTTCAGACGAGTTTTGGATTTACTAGAATTTAAAAACCAGGCATCTCAATGTTTTGCCGGCAATCAACGATGCCCTAGTGTTTGAAATTCATTCCCATTTCTTGCATGGGAACTAAGCATGCACCTGATAACCCACAAGTATAGGGGATCGCAACAGCTTTCGAGGGTAGAGTATTCAACCCAAATTTATTGATTCGACACAAGGGGAGCCAAAGAATATTCTCAAGTATTAGCAGCTGAGTTGTCAATTCAACCACACCTGGAAACTTAGTATCTGCAGCAAAGTGTTTAGTAGTAAAGTAATATGATAGTGATGGTAACGGTAACAAAAGAGTAACAAAAGCAAAGTAATGTTTTTGGTATTTTGTAGTGATTGTAACAATAGCAACGAGAAAGTAAATAAGCGTAAACCAGTATGTGGAAAGCTCGTAGGCATTGGATCAATGATGGATAATTATGCTGGATGTGGTTCATCATGTAACAGTCATAACATAGGGAGACACAGAACTAGCTCCAATTTGTCAATGTAATGTAGGCATGTATTCCGAATATAGTCATACGTGCTTATAGAAAAGAACTTGCATGGCATGTTTTGTCTTACCCTCCCGTGGCAGCGGGGTCCTAATGGAAACTAAGGGATATTAAGGCCTCATTTTAATAGAGAACCGGAACAAAGCATTAGCACATAGTAAATACATGAACTCCTCAAACTACGGTCATCACCGGTAAGTATCCCGATTATTGTCACTTCGGGGTTAACGGATCATAACACATAATAGGTGACTATAGACTTGCAAGATAGGATCAAGAACTCTCATATATTGATGAAAACATAATAGGTTTAGATCTGAAATCATGGCACTCGGGCCCTAGTGACAAGCATTAAGCATAAAAAAGTCATAGCAACATCAATCTCAGAACATAGTGGATACTAGGGATCAAACCCTAACAAAACTAACTCGGTTACATGATAAATCTCATCCAACCCATCACCGTCCAACAAGCCTACGATGGAATTAGTCACGCACGCCGGTGAGCATCATGAAATTGGTGATGGAGGATGGTTGATGATGACGACGGCGACGAATCCCCCTCTCCGGAGCCCCAAACGGACTCCAGATCAGCCCTCCCGAGAGGTTTTAGGGCTTGGCGGCGGCTCCGTATCGTAAAACATGATGATTTCTTCTCTCCTATTTTTTCTCCCCGACAGCAGTTATATAGAGTTGGAGTTGGAGTCGGGGGGTCTCCAGGGGGCCCACGAGGTAGGGGGCGCGCCCTAGGGGGGGGGCGCCCCCACCCTCATGGCAAGGGTGTGGGCCCCCTGGTCTTCATCTTTGGCGAGGATTTTTTATTATTTATTGTAAGATATTCCGTGGAGTTTTAGATCATTCCGAGAACTTTTGTTTTCTGCACATAAAACAACATCATGCCAATTCTGCTAAAAACAGCGTCAGTCCGGGTTAGTTCCATTCAAATCATACAAGTTAGAGTCCAAAACAAGGGCAAAAGTGTTTGGAAATGTAGATACGACAGAGACGTATCAACTCCCCCAAGCTTAAACCCTTGCTTGTCCTCAAGCAATTCAGTTGACAAACTAAAAGAAATAAAGAAAAACTTTTACAAACTCTGTTTGCTCTTGTTGTTGTAAATATGTCAAGCTAGCATTCAAGTTTTCAGCAAAGATTATAACTAACCATATTTGCAATAATTCTCAGGTCTCATGATTACCCATTTCAATAGCATAATTAACTAGCAAGCCATAATAATAAATCTTGGATGACAACACTTTCTCAAAACAATCATGATATGATATAACAAGATGGTATCTCGCTAGCCCTTTCTGAGACCGCAAAACATAAATGCAGAGCACCTTTAAAGATCAAGGACTGACTAGACATTGTAATTCATGGTAAAAGAGATCCAATCATAGTCACACCCAATGTAAACTAACAATAATGAATGCAAATGACAGCGGTGCTCTCCAACTGGTGCTTTTTAATAAGAGGATGATGACTCAACATAAAGTAAATAGATAGGCCCTTCGCAGAGGGAAGCAGGGATTTGTAGAGGTGCCAGAGCTCGGTTTTGAAATAGAGGTGAATAATATTTTGAGCGGTATACTTTCATTGTCAACATAACAACCAAGAGATGGCGATATTGTAACACCCTTGATACGGCTATATCTCCCACGTGTCGAAGCACGACTTAGAGGCATAACCGCATTGAAAGCAATGTCGCAAGTGAGGTAATCTTCACACAACCCATGTAATACATAAGGGAAAGAGTTACATAGTTGGCTTACACTCGCCACTTCACACAATACATGAATAAAACATTACATCATCCAAATACACTAAAGGTCCGACCACGGAACCAAAATAAAAGAAGACTACCCCAAATGCTACACAGATCCCCGATCGACCCCAACTGGGCTCCACTACTGATCGACTAGAACGAAACAACACAAAGGACAAGATCTTCATCGAGCTCCTCCTTGAGCTTGGTTGCATCACCTGCTCGGTAACATCGGCAGCTGCAAACTGGTTTTGGAAGTATCTATGAGTCACGGGGACTTAACAATCTCACACCCTCGCGATCAAGACTATTTAAGCTTATAGGAAGGGTAACATTATGAGGTGGAGCTGCAGCAAGCGACTAGCATATATAGTGGCTAACATACGCAAATGAGAGTGAGAAGAGAAGGCAAGGCACGTTCGAGAAACTATGATCAAGAAGTGATCCTAGAACAACCTACGTCAAACATTACTCCAACACCGTGTTCACTTCCCGGACCCCGCCGAGAAGAGACCATCACGGCTACACACGCGGTTGATGTATTTTAATTAAGATCAACTTCAGGTTTTCTACAACCGGACATTAAAAAATTCCCATCTGCCCATAACCGCGGGCACGGCTTTCGAACGTTCAATCCCTGCAGGGGTGTCCCAACTTAGCCCATCACAAGCTCTCACGGTCAACGAAGGATATTCCTTCTCTCAAGACAATCCGATCAGGCTTAGCATCCCGGTTACAAGACATCCTCGACAATGGTAAAACAAGTCCAGCAAAGCCACCCAAATGTGCCGACAAATCCCGATAGGAGCTGCACATATCTCGTTCTCAGGGCACACCGGATTGTCCAAGGTTCCGGTAGGCCAGCCCAGAGTTGCCCCTGGTGGCCACTGGCAGCTGACAGGTTGGACCAACACTCAGAGGAGGACTGGCCCAGGGGGTTTAAATAAAGATGACCCTTGGGCAGGCCTACCCAAGGGAAAGAAAAGGCTAGGTGGCAAATGGTAAAACCAATGTTGGGCCTTGCTGGAGGAGTTTTATTCAAGGCGAACTGTCAAGGGGTTCCCATTATAACCCAACCGTGTAAGGAACGCAAAATCCAGGAACATAACACCGATATGACGGAAACTAGGGCGGTAAGAGTGGAACAAAACACCAGGCATAAGGCCGAACCTTCCACCCTTTACCCAGTATATAGATGCATTAATTAAATAAGAGATATTGTGATATCCCAACAAATATCCATGTTCCAAACATGGAACAAGCTCCAATCTTCACCTGCAACTAACAACGCTATAAGAAGGGCTGAGCAAAGCGGTAACATAGCCAAACAACGGTTTGCTAGGACAAGGTGGCTTAGAGGCTTGGCTTAACAATATGGGAGGCATGATAAGCAAGTGGTAGGTATCGCAGCATAGGCATAGCAAAAGAGCGAGCATCTAGCAAGCAAAGATAGAAGTGATTTTGAGGGTATGGTCATCTTGCCTGAAATCCCGCAAGGAAGAAGAACGAGTCCATGAAGAAGACAAACAGACGTAGTCGAATGGGTCCTCACAAATGCGACGTTATCAGAACCAACACGAAGAAGCAACACCGGAAAGAAGCACACAACATAGTAAACAACCAACACATGAACATGGCATGATATGCGGGATGCGGTATGTGATGCACATGCATGATTTGGAAAGGAAGGATTGAGCCTGGCCTCAACTTGGAAAACCAAGAGTGCCACTGGAAATAGGAGTTGATTTCGGTTGAAATCAATATAAAGATCACCGGAATCAGATGCACTGTTTGGAAATGGCAAGCAAAACAAATATGGCACCGGTCTGCGATTGACAGCAAGTAGCCATCTAAATGCATCAGGTTAAATATGCTACAACACTCAAACATAGAAACAAAATACATGGCAGGGATCCACTCAAGATGCTTGACAAAATATGAACACTGAGCTACGACTAATTCACTCATTAACAGGTTCAAACAAGCATGACAAAAGAGCAAATGATAACAGGTTTCAGACTTAGAGAAATAACAAGTCAGGAATTTATCATCAGGAAGCAATCTTTAGAGTATGAAAACTACATGCTACAGGAACATATCATCGCAAGGCAATGCATGGAATGAAGCTACTCAAAGCATATAACAAAAGTCCCTTAGTGACCATGAGCCAAAAGGGATCAGAGAATACAATTGCAAGCATGTGAACATAGCAAAAACATAAACATATCCAGACTTAGTGAAAAACTGGAGCATGCAAAACAGACATCAAGTAGGCATGTTTACGAGCTCGATGCACTCACTACAAAGCATGACATGACAAACTAAGCATACCCCCATCAAGAAGACATGGCATAGAAGCTAGACATGGCAAGAACAACAACATAGCATGCACGGATCATCAACAACAAGCTTGGCAAAGTTGCTAAACATGTTAACAATCTGCCAGGAACATTTTATAGCAAAAGTAGAGCTCGATTGACTCAAGATAGGGTGCTCCATAATTGCCAACAAAAACATGGATGGATAGAGCAAAACAATATTAACAAAACATCCTTACTGATCATCTTGAAAAGAGGCACGGATCACTAGGAAACAACATGAACATATGGCATAAAAACAATAACAGGACAAGGACTTAGTGAAATTCTAAGTCCCTGAAATCAGCATCATTGAATAAGCTACTTTGCATGCTCATGCTAGTCACCACAAAGATCACAAAAATACATGGCATACACCCCTGTAAAGATGGCATGGCATTCTACAAAACACATGTAGAGCTCAGGATCATAGCATGCACACATTAATCATGGCAAAAATGACAAAAGGCCATTTGCTGAAACAGATCTGACATAATCATCACATAGCCCTCTTCCAACAGCATTTCGGGCATCACGATGAGCTCAAATGAAAATGATGCAATGAGATGAAATGATGTACTCGTCGTGGCGAACATTTTGATATGCTACACGCACGAATCGGAGCCACGGTGATGAAGTTATGATGCATTGAAAAAGGCATAAAATTACTGGGATCTGGGGACTTAGACGAAATTTACCCTCCGAGGAGTCAACGCGGGATGAGGAGGAGCGGGACGGAGGGATCCGGACGGCCGCGGGCGCGTTTGGATCGCGGGATGGGTGGATCTCATCCACCCGTCCGGATCTGGCCGGAGTGGCGACCGGAGATGGGCGCCGACGGGGACGATGCGGTGCGCCGGCGGCGAGGAGTGCCAGGCGCCGGCGGGGAGCAACGCGGTGGCGGTAGTGGAGCGGCGGCAGGGATCCGGACGGCGAGGCGGGGCGGAGCAAGGCGGTGAAGGGCGGCGCCGACGACGAGGGTTGGCGGCGGCGAGTGACGACGGGCGGCGGTGCGCGGCTGCTGGCGGCGAAGGCACGCGGTGGCCGGCGCGAACTCCGGCGAAGGGTGGCGCAAATCCGGTGACCGACGACGAGCTGCGGTCCGGGCGCGCACCCGTGGGCATGCGGCGGCGGCGACCAGGCCCGCGCGGGCCGGATCTGGGCCCCGCGGGCCGCACGGTGGTGGAAGGCGGCGGCGACACTTGGCGCTGCGGGATTGGACGCGGTGGATGGCGGTGATGACGTGTCGCCTCCCGGTTGGTCGGGGCGACATGGCGGCGGGGTGGACGCGTCCGCCGGCGAGATGGACATGTCCGGCGGCGCTGAGGGAGTTAGGATAGGGTTTGTACCGCGAATATTTCGGAGGGGATCACATATTTATAAGTAGAGGGAGCTAGGAGAGTCCAAATGAGGTGCGGTTTGCGGCCACGTGATTGTGATCGAACGGCCTAGGTGATAGAAGGGGTTTAGGTGGGTTTTGGGCCACTTTGGAGGGGTGTTGGGCTGCAACACACACGAGACCTTTTCGGTCCCTCGGTTAACCGTTGGAGTATCAAACAAAGTCCAAATGACACGAAACTTGACAGGCGGTCTACCGGTAGTAAACCAAGGCCGCATGACAAGTCTTGGTCCAATCCGAGAATGTTTAACACCCGCACATGAAAAGAGGTAGAAAGGGGCACCGGGTGACATAGGAGCGCCGGATTGCAAAACGGACAACGGGGAAAATGCTCGGATGCATGAGACGAACATGTATGCAAATGAAATGCACATGATGACATGATATGCAATGCATGACACGCAAGCAATGACAAGGCAACAACAACGAATAACTGGAGGACACCTGGCACATCGGTCTCGGGGCGTTACAGATATCTTCCATGCTACACACATTATAGGCGGTTCCCAAACAGAATGGTAAAGTTCATACCCCCCCTCCACCAACAAACATCAATCCATGGCTTGCTCGAAACAACGAGTGCCTCCAACATACATCAGGTCCCAGGGGGAGTTTTGTTTGCAATTATTTTGATTTAGTTTGCATAAAGCATGGGACTAGGCATCCCGGTGACCAGCCATTTTCTCGTGAGTGAGGAGCGGAGTCCACTCCTCTTGAGAATAACCCGCCTAGCATGGAAGATACAGGCAGCCCTAGTTGATACATGAGCTATTCGAGCATACAAAACAGGATGATTATTTGAAGGTTTAGAGTTTGACACATACAAATTTACGTGGAACGGCAGGTAGATACCGCATATAGGAAGGTATAGTGAACTCATGTGGAATAACTTTGGGGTTTAAGGAGTTTGGATGCACAAGCAGTATTCCCGCTTAGTACAGGTGAAGGCTAGCAAAAGACTGGGAAGCGACCAATTAGAGAGCGACAACAGCCATGTACATGCATTAAAATTAATAAACATTGGATGCAAGCATGAGTAGGATATAATCCACCATGAACATAAATATCGTGAAGGCTATGTTGATTTGTTTCAACTACATGCGTGAACATGTGCCAAGTCAAGTCACTTAAATCATTCAGAGGAGGATACCGCACTATCATACCACATCATAACCATTTTAATAGCATGTTGGCATGCAAGGTAAACCATTATAACTCATAGCTAATCAAGCATGGCACAAACAACTATGATCTCTAATTGTCATTGCAAACATGTTTATTCATAACAAGCTGAATCAAGAACGATGAACTCATCATATTTAGAAAAACAAAAGAGGCTGAGTTCATACCAGCTTTTCTCATCTCAGTCAGTCCATCATATATCATCATAATTGCCTTTCACTTGCACGACCGAACGATGTGAATAATAATAAGAGTGCGCGTGCATTGGACTAAGCTGGAATCTGTGAGCATTCAATAAACAGGAGAAGACAAAGCAATATGGGCTCTTGGTTAAATCAACAATAAAGCATATACGAGCCACTTCAACAATTTAATCATGGTCTTCTCCTACTGACCCCCAAAGAAAAGAAAAGAAATAAAACTATTTACACGGGAAAGCTCCCAACAAGAAAAAGAAGAACAGGAAATATTTTTGGGTTTTCCTTTTAATTACTACTACAAGCATGGAAAGTAAATTAATTAAAAGCTACAACTAATTTTTTTTGGTTTTTTCTAAAGGTTTATTAAACACACAAGAAGAAAGCATAAAAGGAAATAAACTAGCATGGATGATACAATGAAAAAGTATGAGCACCGACATCTAGCAATGAGTGTGTGTGAACATAAATGTAATGTCAGTGAGAAATACGTACTCCCCCAAGCTTAGGCTTTTGGCCTAAGTTGGTCTATGGCCATGCCTGGTCTGGCTGATATCCATAATAATAGTTGTTGGGGTTGTACTGTGATGCAGCAGCTATTGCCTCTTGAGCTGCAGCGTGGCGACGAGCGGCCTCCGCCCTCCTCTCGTACTCATCTGCCTCCTCTATGGTAATAGTATATCCTTCTATTTCCTGATAATCAAAGGAAGCAGGAGCAGGGAGAGTAATACGGACATCACGACACCTGTCAAAGATTAGTCGGTATTGGAGAGGTGATTCGTTCCTCTCGACAAACTGGTGGTGAACCATAGCATTAAAATCTAGATAGGCAGGAGGTAATTCAATATCATCTTCGCGCACATCTATACCAAGAAAATTAGCTACGCGGGTTGCATAAATTCCACCAAAGAAATCTCCATTACGTCTATTAAGATGCAACCTACGTGCAACAATGGCTCCCAAATTATACGATTTGTCTCCTAACACAACACTCCTAAGAATACTAAGATCGGGGACACACATGTGACCTTCCTCATCTTTACCATTTATGCATCTACCTATGAAGAGAGCAAAATAATGTATAGCCGGAAAGTGAATGCTCCCTATGGTAGCTTGTGTAATATCTCTAGATTCTCCCACGGTTATATTAGCAAGAAATCTCTAAATTCATATTTGCGAGGATCCCTTATACTACCCCATTGTGGAAGTTTGCATGCAGCGGTAAAATCCTCTAAGTCCATGGTATAAGATTTATCATAAAGATCAAACAGGACAGTTGGAGAATTACGTGAAGTTGAAAATTCAAACCTCCTCACAAAGGAGCTAGTGAGCTCATGATACTGACTGCACTTCTCTTCCTTGAAGCTCACGAGATCAGTGTTACGCAAATATGCATTGAATTCTTCTTTTATTCCCGCTTGATCCATAAAATTTTCAGAAGGCCACTCACAAGGACGCACTGGAGCGTCTCTTGGTGGCTCTTCATCAGCATCACGCATTGCAAGCCTGGGTCCTTGCTTCCTTGAAGAACCACCTTGGAACATTTTCCTAAGCATATTTCTTCCTCTGAAAAATTCTGAATTTTTTTAGTAACTTCAAAATAAAAGTAAACCAAACTCAATAATATTGATAGAAACTACTCCTACAAGTGCCTAGGGCCTATATCATGCATCAAAACTACTTTTGACCATATAAATTTGACATGCAAGCTCAAGAACAGGGTCACCTAAGTAGCTAAAATTTGCAATGAATAAAGCACTAGAACAAAAACTAATTGGACCAATGGAGGAGTCACATACCAAGGAATAATCTCCCCAAGCAGTTTTGTGAGAGGTGCTTTGAGCAAGGAGATCGAAAATGGCAGCAAAGAGGGCTGGAACTCGTGCTTGAGCTAGTTTTTCGTGTTTGTGGGAGGAAGAAGAAGAAGATGGGTGCAGGAATAAGTGGAGGAGGGCCACCATGGGCCCACGAGGCAGGGGCACGCCCTCCACCCTCATGGCAAGGTGGTTGGCCCCCCTGGTGTGTTCTTTGTTCCATAAATCCTCAAATATTCTAGAAAAAAATCATATTTAATTTTCAGGGCATTTGGAGAACTTTTATTTTTAGGTATTTTTATATTGCATGGATAATCAGATAACAAACAGAAAAATATTTATTTTCACTTTATTTCAACTAAATAACAGAAAGTATAGAGATGGTACAGAAGGTTGTGCTTCTAGTTTCATCCATCTCAAGCTCGTCAAAATGAATCCACTAACAAGGTTGATCAAGTCTTGTTAACAAACTCATTCCGATTAACATGAAACCGGAGAAATTTCGAATAATACTATGTTACCTCGATGGGGATATGCACATCCCCAATAATAAGTATATCATATTTCTTCTTGACAGTAGGAAGAGGAAATTCAAAACCTCCAAATATAATCGATGGAATTTTTCCGATAGAATTGATACTATGAACTTGAGGTTGTTTCCTCGGAAAGTGTACCATATTCTCATTACCATTAACATTCAAAGTGACATTACCTTTGTTGCAATCAATAACAGCCCCTGCAGTATTAAGAAAAGGTCTTCCAAGAATAATAGACATACTATCGTCCTCGGGAATATCAAGAATAACAAAGTCCGTTAAAATAGTAATGTTTGCAACCACAACAGGCACATCCTCACAAATACCGACATGTATAGCAGTTGATTTATCAGCCATTTGCAAAGATATTTCAGTAGGTGTCAACTTATTCAAATCAAGTCTACGATATAAATAGAGAGGCATAACACTAACACCGGCTCCAAGATCACATAAAGCAGTTTTAACATAGTTTCTTTTAATGGAGCATGGTATAGTAGGTACTCCTGGATCTCCAAGTTTCTTTGGTATTCCACCCTTAAAAGTATAATTAGCAAGCATGGTGGAAATTTCAGCTTCTGGTATCTTTCTTTTATTTGTAACAATATCTTTCATGTACTTAGCATAAGGATTCATTTTGAGCATATCAGTCAATCGCATACGCAAAAAGATAGGTCTAATCATTTCAGCAAAGCACTCAAAATCCTCATCATCCTTTTTCTTGGATGGTTTAGGAGGAAAAGGCATGGGTTTCTGAACCCAAGGTTCTCTTTCTTTACCCTGTTTCCTAAGAACAAAGTCTTTCTTATCATAACGTTTATTCTTTGATTGTGGGTTATCAAGATCAACAGCAGGTTCAATTTCTACATCATTATCATTACTAGGTTGAGCATTATTATGAACATCATCATTAACATTTTCATTAGGTTCATGTTCATTGCCAGATTGTGTTTCAGCATCAGACATAGATATACCATTTGGATTATCAGGTGGTTCAACAATAGGTTCACTTGAAGTTTGCATAGTTCTATCATTTTTCTTTTTCTTCTTTTTAGAAGAACTAGGTGCATCAATTTTATTTCTTTGAGAATCTTGCTCAATTCTCTTAGGGTGGCCTTCAGGATACAAAGGTTCCTGAGTCATTCTACCAGTTCTAGTAGCCACTTTAACAACATAATCATTTTTCTTACTATTCATCTCATTGAGCAATTCCTTTTGAGCTTGAAGTACTTGTTCTACTTGAGTGGTAACCATAGAAGCATGTTTTCTAACAAGTTTAAGTTCACCTCTAATATTAGCCATATAATCACCCAAGTATTTAATCATATCAACATCTTGTTTTAATTGTCTACCAAAATAGGCATTGAAGTCTTCTTGCTTAAACATAAAATTATCAAACTCATCCAAGCATTGACTAGCAATTTTAGTCGGAGGGATTTCAGTTTTATCATATCTATAGAGAGAATTTACCTTTACTACCTGTGTCGGGTTATCGGGGTCTGGAGGTTCTTCAATAAATAAAGGATTAAGATCATATGTTTCTTTAATAGGCGGTAAACTAAGACCATGTATTTCTTCAATAGGAGGTAAATTCTTAACATCTTCAGCTTTAATACCTTTTTCTTTCATAGATTTCTTTGCCTCTTGCATATTTTCGGGACTGAGAAATAGAACACCTCTCTTCTTCGGAGTTGGTTTAGGAATAGGATAATTAATCGGAGCAGGAGCTGGCTCAGGAGGTGCCCAATTATTTTCATTTGTCAACATATTATTCAATAAGATTTCAGCTTCATCCGGTGTTCTTTCCCTGAAAAGAGAACCAGCACAACTGTCCAGGTAATCTCTGGAAGCATCGGTTAGTCCACTATAAAAGATATCAAGTATTTCATTTTTCTTAAGAGGATGATCAGGCAAAGCATTAAGTAACTTGAGAAGCCTCCCCCAAGCTTGTGGGAGACTCTCTTCTTTAATTTGCACAAAGTTGTATATTTCCTTTAAAGCAGCTTGTTTCTTATGAGGCGGGAAATATTTAGCAGAGAAGTAGTAAATCATATCATAGGGACTACGCACACAACCAGGATCAAGAGAATTAAACCATATCTTAGCATCACCCTTTAATGAGAACAGAAATATTTTAAGGATATAAAAGTAGCGAGATCTCTCATCATTAGTGAACAGGGTGGCTATATCATTTAATTTAGTAAGATGTGCCACAACAGTTTCAGATTCATAGCCATGAAAATGATCAGATTCAACCAAAGTAATTATATCAGGATCAACAGAGAATTCATAATCCTTATCAGTAACACAAATAGGTGAAGTAGCAAAAGCAGGGTCAGGTCTCATCCTAGCATTTAGAGATTGCTTATTCCATTTAGCTAATAACCTTTTGAGTTCATATCTATCTTTGCAAGCTAAAATAGCTAAAGAAGCTTCTTGATCAAATAAATAACCCTCAGGAATAACAAGTGATTCTTCATCATCACTTTCATCCTCATAATCAGATTCAATATTTTCAATCTCTCTAGCCCTAGCAAGTCGTTCCTCGAGAAAATCACTAAGTGGCATAGTAGTATCAGACATAGAGGTAGTTTCATCATAAGTATCATGCATAGCAGAAGTAGCATCATCAATAACATGCGACATATCAGAACGAATAGCAGAAGCAGGTTTAGGTGTCGCAAGCTTACTCATAACAGAAGGTGAATCAAGTGTAGAGCTAGATGGCAGTTCCTTACCTCCCCTCGTAGTTGAGGAATAGATCTTGGTTTTTGGATCTCTCAAGTTCTTCATAATGATAAGCAGATATAAATCCCAAGTGACTCAAAGAATAGAGCTATGCTCCCCGGCAGTGGCGCCAGAAATTTGTCTTGCTAGCCCACAAGTATAGGGGATCGCAACAGCTTTTGAGGGTAGAGTATTCAACCCAAATTTATTGATTCGACACAAGGGGAGCCAAAGAATATTCTCAAGTATTAGCAGCTGAGTTGTCAATTCAACCACACCTGGAAACTTAGTATCTGCAGCAAAGTGTTTAGTAGCAAAGTAATATGATAGTGATGGTAACGGTAACAAAAGAGTAACGAAAGCAAAGTAATGTTTTTGGTATTTTGTAGTGATTGTAACAATAGCAACGGGAAAGTAAATAAGTGTAAACCAGTATATGGAAAGCTCGTAGGCATCGGATCAATGATGGATAATAATGCCGGATGTGGTTCATCATGTAACAGTCATAACATAGGGTGACACAGAACTAGCTCCAATTCGTCAATGTAATGTAGGCATGTATTCCCAATATAGTCATACGTGCTTATAGAAAAGAACTTGCATGACATATTTTGTCCTACCCTCCCGTGGCAGCGGGGTCCTAATGGAAACTAAGGGATATTAAGGCCTCCTTTTAATAGAGAACCGGAACAAAGCATTAGCACATAGTGAATACATGAACTCCTCAAACTACGGTCATCACCGGTAAGTATCCCGATTATTGTCACTTCGGGGTTAACAGATCATAACACATAATAGGTGACTATAGACTTGCAAGATAGGATCAAGAACTCTCATATATTGATGAAAACATAATAGGTTCAGATCTGAAATCATGGCACTCGGGCCCTAGTGACAAGCATTAAGCATAGAAAAGTCATAGCAACATCAATCTCAGAACATAGTGGATACTAGGGATCAAACCCTAACAAAACTAACTCGATTACATGATAAATCTCATCCAACCCATCACTGTCCAGCAAGCCTAGGATGGAATTACTCACGCACGGCGGTGAGCATCATGAAATTGGTGATGGAGGATGGTTGATGATGACGACGGCGACGAATCCCCCTCTCCGGAGCCCCGAACGGACTCCAGATCAGCCCTCCCAAGAGGTTTTAGGGCTTGGCGGCGGCTCCGTATCGTAAAACATGATGATTTCTTCTCTCCTATTTTTTTCTCCCTGAAAGCAGTTATATAGAGTTGGAGTTGGAGTCGGGGGGTCTCCAGGGGGCCCATGAGGTAGGGGGGCGCGCCCTAGGGGGGGCGGAGCGCCCCCACCCTCGTGGCAAGGGTGTGGGCCCCTGGTCTTCATCTTTGGTGAGGATTTTTTATTATTTATTGTAAGATATTCCGTGGAGTTTCAGATCATTCCGAGAACTTTTGTTTTCTGCACATAAAGCAACATCATGGCAATTCTGCTGAAAATAACGTCAGTCCGGGTTAGTTCCATTCAAATCATACAAGTTAGAGTCCAAAACAAGGGCAAAAGTGTTTGGAAAAGTAGATACGACGGAGACGTATCAGCACCCAAGGACACATATTTGATTTTTCAACTAATTTATATGCACTGGAGCATGTGCATGTAGTTCAAATTTGAATTATGCACATAAATGCACTGAAAACTCAGTTAATGCATAGAAATGTCCAAACTGACCCCGAAAAATCACAAAACTTGACACAACACTCCTGTTGTTCTATGTTGACACGAGAAAATTTTTGGAAGCAATAAGAGGCAATGGATATCGTTTCGTCCCCAAAAGTGGGACGTTCCCTACCCAAGCCATCATGCTTGTTGTGAGAAGCTCTGGTTTGTGAGAAGCATATACCCAAACCTACACCAAATGGGACAAAAAATTTACCACGACATGTTGATGCCGCTCCATGATAGCATGCCAAGTTTCATGAATTTCAAACGAGTTTTGGATTTACTAGAATTTTAAAACCAGGCATCTCAATGTTTTGCCGGCAATCAACGGTGCCCTAGTGTTTGAAATTCATTCCCATTTCTTGCATGGGACCTAAGCATTCACCCAAGGACACATATTTGATTTTTCAACCAATTTATATGCACTGGAGCATGTGCATGTAGTTCAAATTTGAATTATGCACATAAATGCATTGAAAACTCAGTTAATGCATAAAAATGTCCAAACGAACCCCGAAAAATCCCAGAAAATGACACAACACTCCGGTTGTTCTATGTTGACACGACAAATTTTTTGGAAGCAATAAGAGTCAATGGATATCGTTTCGTCCCCAAAGGTGGGACGTTCCCAACCGAAACCACCATGCTTGTTGTGAGAAGCTCTGGTTTGTGAGAAGCTTATAACCAAACCTGCCCCAAATGGGACAAATTTTTTACCACGGCATGTTGATGCCGCTCCATGATAGCATGCCAAGTTTCATGAATTTCAGACGAGTTTTGGATTTACTAGAATTTAAAAACCAGGCATCTCAATGTTTTGTCGGCAATCAACGGTGCTCTAGTGTTTGAAATTCATTCCCATTTCTTGCATGGGACCTAAGCATACACCCAAGGACACATATTTGATTTTTCAACCAATTTATAGGCACTGGAGCATGTGCATGTAGTTCAAATTTGAACTATGCAGATAAATGCATTGAAAACTCAGTTAATGCATAAAAAATGTCCGAACGAACCCCGAAAAATCACAAAAATTGACACAACACTCCTGTTGTTCTATGTTGACACGAGAAATTTTTTGGAAGCAATAAGAGGCAATGGATATTGTTTGTCCCCAAAGGTGGGACGTTCCCTACCCAAACCATCATGTTTGTTATGAGAAGCTCTGGTTTGTGAGAAGCATATACCCAAACCTTCCCCAAATGGGACAAAATTTTTACCATGGCATGTTGATGCTGCTCCATGATAGCATGCCATGTTTCATGAATTTCAGACGAGTTTGGATTTACTAGAATTTAAAAACCTGGTATCTCAATGTTTGCGGCTGAGTGACGGTGGCAGGGTGTTTGATATTCATTCTCATTTCTTGCATGGGACCTAAGCAAGCAACCAAGGACACAAATTTAAATTTTCAACTAATTTATATGCATTAGAGCATGTGCATGTAGTTCAAATTTGAATTATGCACATGAATGCACAGAAAACTCAGTTAATGTATAAAAATATCCAAGCGAACCCAGAAAAATCCCAAAAATTGACACAACACTCCTGTTGTTCTATGTTGACACTAAGAAAAAAATTGAAATCGAGAAGAGGCAACGGATATTGTTTCGTCCAGAAAGGTGAAACGTTCCCTACCGAAACCATCACACTTGTTGTGTGAGAAGCTCTGGTTTATGAGAAGCTTATTCCCAAACCTGCCCCAAATGAGACAAAAAATTTACCACGGCATGGTGATGCCGCTCTATGATAGCATGCCAAGTTTCATGAATTTCGGACGAATTTTGGATTTACTAGAATTACAAAAGCAAGTATGTCGACGTTTTCCGGAGAGCCACGGTGCCGTGGTGTTCGAATTTCATCCCCATTTCTTGCATGGGAGATAATCATAAACCCATGGACACATATATGATTTTACAACCCATGTTGGTGCACCGGAGCATGTGCATGTAGTTTAATTTTGAATTGTGCACCTGAAATGGATAGAAAACCAATTGATTGTATAAAATGTTCAAACGAACCCTAAATAATTCCAATTCTTTTACGACACACATATAGTTGCATGTTCACTCCAGATAAAAGGTCTAGCAATTCAAACACCGTCTAGTGCCGCTGTGACCCCATTATGTAACTCAAATCAAGATGAAAAATCAAGTAGATCACACACAGTTTATTATCACCAACCATGTGAGATGTAACACAAAATATCCTGGAGCACCGTCGGTGTATAGTACGCCTATCGCTTACGCGAGAAGGTGCGTTAGCTATAGTCCACAGCCAGCGTCTCAAGCACACTACCTCGCTCCCCAACTATCATTTCACTGTTCAATCGTCGCCGGTGAAAGATGGGCATGTGGACCCACGTCGTGAGGGAAACTTCAGTGGCCCACTCCGGCAAGAGCGCGGCCACTGCCGCCATGCGCGTGCCAACAAAGTGCATGAGCGCGGTCGCAATCTGCGACCAGGCGGCCATGGCAGCCCAAACGGCTGTTGTTGCTTCTCATGTAGCGGCAGCAACATCTGGCTTGGGGATAACAACTGGCGAGAGCGGCACAATAGCTGTCCGTTCCGCAGCGGCGGCCTTAGCCCTGACGGAGGCTGCCCACGACCATGTTGAGGCCGCCCATGCCCAGCCCCTGGCGGTCACCGCACAAATCGAATGAAGCTTCTCCGACAACGGTCGGCAACCCATGACCGAAGAGATGGCAATCGCCGAGAGCGTTTGAGCAGCCGTCCGTTCCTCCGCCGCATACCTTGCAACGACGGAGCCTGTCCAAGCCCAGATCGCGTCCGCCCACGCCCAGCTCGTGGTGGCCTTTTCCAAAGAGATGGCGGACGCGGATGGCGAGATGCTTGCAGAGTATGGTGCGATGGATGCCATGGAGCCCCTTCTCGAGGAGACCGTCGGGTGCGAGCTGGACATGGAGGCGGCGGCGGAGATCGACGAGCACCAGCCGTAGTAGTACTCTTTGTTTTGTTTAATTAAGAGTGTCGGTCTTTAATTTGTTAGAGTAATGTTTAGGTCAGGTAGCTCTGTTTAATTGCTGAACTTGCTCGATTAAGAAGTTAGTCTCCTTTGTGTACCCAAATTATGCAATGACGTGGATGACCACTGTAACCAGGGAAATTCGAACCAAAATTTTTGACGTTCAAACTCATCACACACGGGTTAAGCTATCTGAATCATTTGTGATGTTCACATATCGTACACAGTTCTGAATAAGGGACTGTGTCTGATGACACTTTGCGCCCCAGTTTTTTCGCTGAAGCGATTCCAAATTTTCGGCTTCCGCGGAAATATCTACGTCCCCGCCTGCTACCTCTTGAGCACTGCGTTGGTTTTCCCCAAAGAGGAAGGGATGATGCAGCAGAGTAGCGTAAGTATTTCCCTCAGTTTTTGAGAACCAAGGTATCAATCCAGTAGGAGGCTATGCGCGAGTCCCTCGTACCTGCACAAAACAAATAAATCCTCGCAACCAACGCAAATAGGGGTTGTCAATCCCTATAAGGCCACTTATGAGAGTGAGATCTGATAGATATGACAAGATAATATTTTTGGTATTTTTATGATAAAGATGCAAAGTAAAATAAAGACAAAGTAAATAGCAAAGGAAATAACTAAGTAGTAGGAGATTAATATGATGAAGATAGACCCGGGGGCCGTAGGTCTCACTAGTGGCTTCTCTCGAGAGCATAAGTATTCTACGGTGGGTGAACAAATTACTGTTGAGCAATTGACAGAATTGAGCATAGTTATGAGAATATCTAGGTATGATCATGTATATAGGCATCACGTCCGAGACAAGTAGACCGACTCCTGCCTGCATCTACTACTATTACTCCACTCATCGACCGCTATCCAACATGCATCTAGAGTATTAAGTTAAAAATAGAGTAACGCCTTAAGCAAGATGACATGATGTGGAGGGATAGACTCATGCAATATGAAGAAAACCCCATCTTGTTATCCTCGATGGCAACAATACAATACATGCCTTGCTGTCCCTACTGTCACTGGGAAAGGACACCACAAGATTGAACCCAAAGCTAAGCACTTCTCCCATTGCAAGAAAGATCAATCTAGTAGGCCAAACCAAATTGATAATTCAAAGAGACTTGCAAAGATAACCAATCATAGATAAAAGAATTCAGAGAAGATTCAAATATTATCCGTAGATAGACTTGATCATAAACCCACAATTCATCGGTCTCAACAAACACACTGCAAAAAGAAGATTACATCGAATAGATCTCCACAAGAGAGGGGGAGAACATTGTATTGAGATCCAAAAAGAGAGAAGAATCCATCTAGCTACTAACTATGGACCCGTAGGTCTGAGGTAAACTACTCACACTTCATCGGAGGGGCTATGGTGTTGATGTAGAAGCCCTCCGTGATATATGCCCCCTCCGGCGAAGCTCCGGAACAGGCCCCAAGATGGGATCTCGTGGATACAGAAAGTTGCGGCGGTGAAATTAGGGTTTTGGCTCCATGTCTGATCGTTTGGGGGTACATAGGTATATATAGGAGGAAGGAGTATGTCGGTGGAGCAACAGGGGCCCACGAGGGTGGAGGGCGTGCCTGGGAGGGGGGGTAGGCGCGACCCCTACCTCGTGACCTCCTCTTTTGTTTCTTGACGTAGGGTCCAAGTCTCTCGGGTCTTGTTCGTTGAGAAAATCACATTCCCAGAGGTTTCATTCCGTTTGGACTCCATTTGATATTCCTTTTCTTCAAAACCCTAAAATAGGCAAGAAAACAACAATTCTGGGCTGGGCCTCCGGTTAATAGGTTAGTCCCAAAAATAATATAAAAGTGGATAATAAAGCCCAATAATGTCCAAAATAGTAGATAATATAGCATGGAGCAATAAAAAATTATAGATACATTGGAGACATATCAAGCATCCCCAAGCTTAATTCCTGCTCATCCTCGAGTAGGTAAATGATAAAAACAGAATTTTTGATGCGGAGTGCTACTTGGCATAATTTTAATGTAATTATTCTTAATTGTGGTATGAATATTCATATCCGAAAGATTCAAGACAAAAGCTCATATTGACATAATAATAATACTTCTAGCATACTAACTAAGCAATTATGTCTTCTCAAAATAACATGGCCAAAGAAAGTTCATCCCTACAAAATCATATGGTTTAGTCATGTTTCATTTTCGTCACACAAGAATGCTCTCATCATGCACAACCCCGATGACAAGCCAAGCAATTGTTTCATACTTTAGTAATCTCAAACCTATAAACTTTCACGCAATATATGAGCGCGAGCCATGGACATAGCACTATGGGTGGAATAGAATATAATGAGGGGGGTTATGTGGAGAAGACAAAAAGGGAGAAAGTCTCACATCAACGAGGCTAATCAATAGGCTATGGAGATGCCCACCGATTGATGTTAATGCAAGGAGTAGGGATTGCCATGCAACGGATGCACTAGAGCTATAAATGTATGAAAGCTCAACAAAAGAAACTAGTGGGTGTGCATCTAACTTGCTTGGTCACGAAGACCTAGGGCACTTGAGGAGGCCCATTGTTGGAATATACAAGCCAAGTTCTATAATGAAAATTCCCACTAGTATATGAAAGTGATAAAACAAGAGACTCTCTATCATGAAGATTACGGTGCTACTTTGAAGCACAAGTGTGGCAAAGGATAGTAACATTGTCCCTTCTCTCTTTTTCTCTTATTTTTTTATTTTTTATATGGCCTTTCTCTTTTTTTGGACTTCTTTTTTTTATTCCTCACTTGGGACAATGCTCTAGAACATGATGATCATCACACTTCTATTTATTTACAACTCAATGATTACAACTCGATACTAGAACAAAAGATGACTCTATATGAATGCCTCCGGCGGTGTACCGTGATATGCAATGGACCAAGAGTGACATGTACGAAAGAATTATGAATGGTGGCTTTGCCACAAATACTATGTCAACTACATGATCATGCGAAGCAATATGACAATAATGAATGTGTCATGATGAACGGAATGATGGAAAGTTGCATGGCAATATATCTCGGAATGGCTATGGAAATGCCATAATAGGTAGGTATGGTGGCTGTTTTGAGGAAGATATAAGGAGGTTTATGTGTGAAAGAGCGTATTATATCACGGGATTTGGATGCACCGGTGAAGTTTGCGCCAACTCTCAATGTGAGAAAGGGCAATGCATGGTACCGAAGAGGCTAGCAAGGATGGAAGGGTGAGAGTGCGTATAATCCATGGACTCAACATTAGTCATAAAGAACTCACATACTTATTGCAAAAATCTACAAGTCATCAAAAACCTTGGTACTATGCGCATGCTCCTAGGGGGATAGATTGGTAGGAAAAGACCATCGCTCATCCCCGACCGCCACTCATAAGGAAGACAATCAAATAACACCTCATGTTTCAAATTTGTTGCATAACGTTTACCATACGTGCATGCTACGGGACTTGCAAACTTCAACACAAGTATTTTTCAATTTCACAACTACTCAACTAGCACGACTTTGATATTATTACCTCCATATCTCAAAACAATCATCAAGCATCAAACTTCTCTTAGTATTCAAAACACTCTTAAGAAAATTTTACTAATCTTGAACTCCTAACATATTAGGATTTTAAGAAACTTACCATGCTATTAGGACTCTCAAAATAATCTAAGTGAAGCATGAGAGATCAATAGTTTCTATAAAACAAATCCACCACCATGCTCTAAAAGATATAAGTGAAGTACTAGAGCAAAACTATATAACTCAAAACATATAAGTGAAGCACATAGAGTATTCTAACAAATTCCAAATCATGTATGGCTCTCTCAAAAGGTGTATACATCAAGGATGATTGTGTTAAACTAACAAGCAAAGACTCAAATCATACAATACGCTCCAAGTAAAACACATATCATGTGGCGAATAAAAATATAGCTCCAAGTAAAGTTACCGATAGAAGTAGACGAAAGAGGGGATGCCTTCCGGGGCATCCCCAAGCTTTGGCTTTTAGGTGTCCTTAGATTATCTTGGGGGTTCCATGGGAATCCCCAAGCTTAGGCTCTTGCCACTCCTTGTTCCATAATCCATCAAATCTTTACCCAAAACTTGAAAACTTCACAACACAAAACTTAAAGTAGAAAATCTCGTGAGCTCCGTTAGCGAAAGAAAACAAAAGACCACTTCAAGGTACTGTAATGAACTCATTCTTTATTTATACTGGTGTTATACCTACTGTATTCCAACTTCTCTATGGTTTATAAACTATTTTACTAGCCATAGATTCATCAAAACAAGCAAACAACACACGAAAAACAGAATCTGTCAAAAACAGAACAGTCTGTAGTAATCTGTAGCTAGCGCAAGATATCGAACCCCAAAAATTCTAAAATAAATTTCTGGACGTGAGTAATTTATCTATTAATCATCTGCAAAAAGAATTAACTAAACAGCACTTTCCAAATAAAAATGACAGCAGTTCTCGTGAGCGCTAAAGTTTCTGTTTTTTTACAGCAAGTTCAACAAGACTTTCCCCAAGTCTTCCCAACGGTTCTACTTGGCACAAACACTAATTAAACACAAAAAACACGACCAAAACAGAGGCTAGATAAATTATTTATTACTAAACAGGAGCAAAAAGCAAGGAATAAAAAGAAAATTGGGTTGCCTCCCAACAAGCGCTATCGTTTAACGCCCCTAGCTAGGCATAACAATCAAGGATAGATCTAGGTATTGCCATCTTTGGTAGGCAATCCATAAGTGGCTCTCATAATAGATTCATAAGGTAATTTAATTTTCTTTCTAGGAAAGTGTTCCATGCCTTTCCTTAATGGAAATTGGAATCTAATATTTCCTTCCTTCATATCAATAATTGCACCAATCGTTCTAAGGAAAGATCTACCAGGAATAATAGGACATGAAGGATTGCAATCTATGTCAAGAACAATAAAATCTACGGGCACATAATTCCTATTTGCAACAATAAGAACATCATTAATTCTTCCCATAGGTTTCTTAATAGTGGAATCCGCAAGGTGCAAGTTTAGAGAGCAATCATCAAAATCACGGAAACCTAACAAATCACACAAAGTCTTTAGAATCGTGGAAACACTAGCACCCAAATCACATAAAGCATAGCATTCATGATCTTTAATTTTAATTTTAATAGTTGGTTCCCACTCATCATAAAGTTTTCTAGGGATAGAAACTTCCAATTCAAGTTTTTCTTCATAAGATTGCATTAAGGCATCAACGATATGTTTAGTAAACGCTTTATTTTGACTATAAGCATGAGGAGAATTTAGCACGGATTGCAACAAGGAAATACAATCAATCAAATAGCAATTTTCATAGTTAAATTCCTTGAAATCCATAATAGTGGGTTTAGCAACATCTAGGGTTTTAATTTCTTCAATCCCACTTTTATCAATTTTAGCATCAAGATCAACAAATTCCGAATTCTTGGAATGCCTTCTTGGTAAAGGTGGATTATATTCAGTCCCATGATTATCAAGATTCATATTGCAAAACAAAGATTTAATAGGGGACACATTAATAACTTTTAGATCTTCATCTTTATTTTCATAGCAATCCGGTTTAGCAGCCAATAACTAAGGTAGCCTACTTATCCGAAATTTCAGCAGTTAATTTCTCAAGATGAGCAATTTGGGATCTTAAACCATCGAATTCTTTAGACATATCATCAAGCTCTTTATTCATAGAACTCATAAAACTTTTCTGTTCTTTAAGCTCATTTCTGAAGAAACTATTATGTTCAAATTGCAAGACCATAAAACTCCTGACATTGCTTTTGATCTCCTCTAATCTTTTAAGGTGAAGGTCACCAAATTTAGGTAGGGCCATTGTGACGAGCAAACAAACTAACACACAAGCAAACAAAAAGCAAGCGGGCAAAAAGAGGCAAACGGGAAAGAGAGGGCGAATAAAACGGCAATGGTGAAGTGGGGGGAGAGGAAAACGAGAGGCAAATGGCAAATAATGTAATGCGGGAGATAAGGGTATGTGATGGGTACTTGGTATGTTGACTTTTGCGTAGACCTCCCCGGCAACGGCGCCAGAAATCCTTCTTGCTACCTCTTGAGCACTGCGTTGGTTTTCCCCGAAGAGGAAGGGATGATGCAGCAAAGTAGCGTAAGTATTTCCCTCAGTTCTTGAGAACCAAGGTATCAATCCAGTAGGATGCTATGCGCGAGTCCCTCGTACCTGCACAAAACAAATAAATCCTCGCAACCAACGCAAATAGGGGTTGTCAATCCCTATAAGGCCACTTACGAGAGTGAGATCTGATAGATATGATAAGATAATATTTTTTGGTATTTTTATGATAAAGATGCAAAGTAAAATAAAGGCAAAGTAAACAGCAAAGGAAATAACTAAGTAGTAGGAGATTAATATGATGAAGATAGACCCGAGGCCATAGGTTTCACTAGTGGCTTCTCTCGAGAGCATAAGTATTCTATGGTGGGTGAACAAATTACTGTTGAGCAATTAACAGAGTTGAGCATAGTTATGAGAATATCTAGGTATGATCATGTATATAGGCATCATGTCCGAGACAATTAGACTGACTCCTGCCTGCATCTACTACTATTACTCCACTCATCGACTGCTATCCAGCATGCATCTAGAGTATTAAGTTAAAAATAGAGTAACACCTTAAGCAAGATGACATGATGTAGAGGGATAGACTCATGCAATATGAAGAAAACCCCATCTTGTTATCCTCGATGGCAACAGTACAATAAGTGCCTTGCTGCCCCTACTGTCACTGGGAAAGGACACCACAAGATTGAACCCAAAGCTAAGCACTTCTCCCATTGCAAGAAACATCAATCTAGTAGGCCAAACCAAACTGATAATTCGAAGAGACTTGCAAAGATAACCAATCATACATAAAAGAATTCAGAGAAGATTCAAATATTATTCGTAGATAGACTTGATCATAAACCCACAATTCATCCGTCTCAACAAACACACTGCAAAAAGAAGATTACATCGAATAGATCTCCACAAGAGAGGGGGAGAACATTGTATTGAGATCCAAAAAGAGAGAAGAAACCATCTAGCTACTAACTATGGACCCGTAGGTCTGAGGTAAACTACTCACACTTCATCGGAGGGGATATGGTGTTGATGTAGAAGCCCTCCGTGATCGATGCCCCCTCCGACGGAGCTCCGGAACAGGCCCCAAGATGGGATCTCGTGGATATAGAAAGTTGCGGCGGTGGAATTAGGGTTTTGGCTCCATGTCTGATCGTTTGGGGGTACGTAGGTATATATAGGAGGAAGGAGTACGTCGGTGGAGCAACAGGGGGCCCACGAGGGTGGAGGGCGTGCCTGGGAGGGGGGGGGGGTAGGCGCGACCCCTACCTCGTGGCCTCCTCTTTTGTTTCTTGATGTAGGGTCCAAGTCTCTCGGGTCTTGTTCGTTGAGAAAATCACATTCCCAGAGGTTTCATTCCGTTTGGACTCCATTTGATATTCCTTTTCTTCGAAACCCTAAAACAGGCAAAAACAGCAATTCTGGGCTGGGCCTCCGGTTAATAGGTTAGTCCCAAAAATAATATAAAAGTGGATAATAAAGCCCAATAATGTCCAAAACAGTAGATAATATAGCATGGAGCAATAAAAAATTATTGATACGTTGGAGACGTCTCACCGCCCCCTTGCCAAAAGCCACATTTCCCCTCTTTCCGCCTTCCTTTCCAAGTTGAAACCTTCACTCCTTGCTTTCAGCGCCGTCACCTCCTTGTCGGCGACCCTCCTTCATGCTTCTCGGCCTCGCCTATCCAGGCAGGTAATCCACACCCGACCCCCATCCTCCTCCTCCTTCCACATCACACATGCCCCGACCGTCGGCGCGAGCGTGACACCTTCCACCCAAATCACCGACCCTCCACCAAATAAGTGCGGCCCTAAGCCATGGTGCATGCAGTATAGCTAGGATCTCAAGGAGCATTTGCCAGCGAAGAAGCAAATCACGGCCGCATGCACGGATGAGGTCGCGATGGCTGCCATTCGTGCCGACCTCCAGATCTTGGAGGAGCACCTTGCCATTTTCTAGCTATGCCGGTTAAGCATGCTCAGTTTACCCGTTGCGTGTGCTGCTCCTGCATTTCCTTTACTAATTTTACCATGCAATCTGTTGCTGTAGTGTATATGTTCTATATGTCGTGCAGTGTTGTGCTCACTTATTAACTGTTTTGATAATTAGTTGTCATCTTCAGTTAACTGTTTGGTTCAATTCTGCAAATGTGATGTTCAATTCTTCAGGCTGCAATTTTGTATTGTCTTCCATGTGAGAAATAAATCAAATTTATCTTTACAAAATACATGAGAAACGAATACATTTGCTATATTTCCAAGTTGTCAAGCATGCTTGGTTTGGTTATACATTGTGCAATGTGGTGCTCAATTAACGTTCGGTTCATTTGTGTCGTGGTGTTTAGTTAACTGTTTGGTTCAATTCTGCAATGCGATGTTCAATTGTTGTGGCTGCATTCTGTTATTGTATACCATGTGAGGAATAAGTCGAATTTGGCTGTACTAAATACATGAGAAACAAATACAGTTGCTATATCTCCAAGTTGTTAAGCATGCTTGGTTTTGTTAACTATCTGATCTTCTATTAGGAGTATGTTGTATTGTGCAATCTAGTGCTCAGTTAATGTTTGGTTCATTTGTTGTGGTGTTTAGTTAACTGCTTGGTTCAATTCTGCAATGAAATGTTGAATTGCTGAGGCTGCATTCTATTATTGTATACCATGTCAGGAATAAATTGAATTTGGCTGCACTTAATACATGAGAAACATATACAAGTGCTATATTTCCTAGTTCTTAATCATGCTTGGTTTGGATAAATGGGTTTTCCATGTGGCTTGAATTAATCTGATGAATCTGCAATGTGCTTATTTTTCATCAACATATTTTACTAATAGCATACAAACCCTTACTTAACCTGATGACTAACTACCTTATATGTGTTGTAGGGAAACAATGGGAAGCACTGAGGTTTACAATCGAGGTTAGCACGTGCATGGTCTGTTGTCTAATAGCACATTATCGTGCAATTGCATGAACCATTCTAATATTTTGGTTTTTTACAATTTGGTCTTGCACATGTAGGTCCTTCTGTCAGAGGTTTTGACCCACTGTTCGACCCTTTTTGCATATGGGGAAATGAGTTATCCATAAATATCAATCAAATCAAGAAACTCAGAAAGATTGTTAGGATAAAGAAATTAGCGACAACCCACCTCTATGGTCAGGAGGCGAGGAAGGTTTTCATACAACAATCATGGTTCAATATTGAAGTGTTCCTAAAGAGGACGAAGGATGGACGGTCAATCATCCACAGGCACTGGCCTAAAGTTGCAAAGACCTTCAACATGAATGAAGGCTCAATATTCACCTTTCGCTTCAGCAGTTTTCCAAATGAGATGCATCTGTCTATATACCGTCTATGATTCTAATTTCGAAAGGTTCTACATGTTGCATGTGAAACTTGGTGCTGGTGCAGTTGTGTAATGGGGTAGCTGAGTGCTGAAGCTATATCATGTTGTACTCTAATGTATTTCAATTATGAAATTCTGCTTCCTTAATATGGAAATGAAATATATTATGTGCTTAATATGAATGTCAATTAGATTAATAAATGGATTATTAATAATAGGGAAATTAGCCTGCTAATGGTGAATTAGCTTGCTAATTGGGTTTTGCTATTGCAAATGGTTGTTGAAAAAATACCGTGGGCGACGACCTCAGGCAACGCACATAGTTTTTAGGAATAAACTGTGCTGGATCAATGAACAATCAGACATGACTTTCTCTTGAAAACTTTTGCATTAGGCCACCTTGCGCAAACGTTTACCACATAAAAACTGTGTGTGATGACCAGCCTTTGCCACACAGTTTCTTGTACGGACCGTGTGTGATACAATAAATAACGCAAATGATTTAACGGGGAAAATTGTGTGTGATGTACCTGTGAATGGAAACATTTTCCTTGGAGCAACTATGTGGGATGTACATACGAATGGAAACATTTAGCGGGGACTAACTGTGTGGGATGTACTTGCGACCGGAAAACAATTTCGCCGTATAATTGTATTTTTAGCTCTACCATATGTATTTCCATATTTGAGCGCTAGCTGGTCGCGCAAGACCTCATTTTGCCGAGCATGTGTGCCGGGAGGGCATATCCCCGACGGTTTTTGGGTCGTGTGGGTGGGAAGGACCTCCCTATCACCCACACTCACTTGGCAACGGTTCCAAATGTCGTCGCGAAAAGGGGTTAAAACCTATTTGTTTAGGACCGACGTGTACCAGTGAGGTCCTGGGCAGGAGGCCTTGCCTTTTCGACCGTTGTTGCTTTTGTGCTAGCCTTCTTAAGGCAGACTTGTTTAACTTATGTATGTACTCAGATATTGTTGCTTCCGCTGACTCTTGTGTATTCGAGCTTATGTATTCGATCCCTCGAGGCCCCTGGCTTGTAATATAAAGCTTGTATTATTTTAATTTGTGTCTAGAGTTGTGTTGTGATATCTTCTCATGAGTCCCTGATCTTCATCATACACATTTGCGTGCATGATTAGTGTACGGTCAAATTGGGTGCGTCACATACGCCAAGAACAACAAGATGGTGATGCACTTCATCAAGAGCAACAACGTCGTGAGGAACAAGCCCTTGAAGCCCAACAAGCTCTACGAGAATCAACTCAAGCCGTCAATGCGTGAAACCGATAAGTATGTCTACAATAAGAGGCCATCCTCTGTGAGCGCAAAGAAGAAGCCGCTCGTCGTGAAGAGCTTCAAGAGATGAGAAACCATGCAAGAATTCCACGTCCTCAGCGTCAAGCTAACCAAGTGGAGCACGAGGAGCAAGCGGCTCAAGATCCTCCTCCACGGCAAGAGTGTCCTCATCATCAACATCAACCCCTGCACAATGAAGAGGACCGCTACAGCAAGCTCAAGTTCACCATGCCCAAGTTCTCCGGAAGCAACGACCCCGAAGAGTACCTTTCATGGGCATTGAAGGTTGACAAGATCTTTCGTTTGCACAACTATGAGGAAGAGAAGAAGATCGCCATGGCATCCCTTGAGTTCTAAGACTATGTCCTCATTTGGTGGGAACAAGTCATTGAGCACCATGCGGCAAGAGGTGAACCACCCATCACAACATGGAATCACATGAAGGATGTCACGAGAGCGCGCTTTGTGCCAACATACTATAACCGCGACCTCTTGAAGGAGTTACAACTCCTCAAGCAAGGCACAAAGACCGTTGAAGAGTATTACAAGGAAATGGAGATTGCCCTAATTCGAGCAAATGTCACGGAAGATGATGAGCAAACTATGGCACGTTTCTTGAATGGACTCAATCATCCTATCAAGAAGATCACTAACTTCCAACCTTACTCAAACCTCATCGAGCTAGTGCATCAAGCTACTGTTGGGGAACGTAGTAATTTCAAAAATTTCCTACGCACACGCAAGATCATGGTGATGCATAGCAACGAGATGGGAGAGTGTTGTCTACGTACCCACGCAGACCGACTGCGGAAGCGATCACACAACGTAGAGGAAGTAGTCGTACGTCTTCCCGATCCGACCGATCCAAGCACCGTTACTCCGGCACCTCCGAGTTCTTAGCACACGTACATCTCGATGACAATCCTTGGGCTCCGATCCAGCAAAGCGTCGAGGAAGAGTTCCGTCAGCACAACGGCGTGGTGACGATCTTGATGTTCCACTATCGCAGGGCTTCGCCTAAGCACCGCTACAATATGATCGAGGTGGAATATGGTGGCAGGGGGCACCGCACACGGCTAAGGAACGATCTCAAGGATCAACTTGTGTGTCTATGGGGTGCCCCCTGCCCCTGTATATAAAGGAGTGGAGGAGGGGAGGGCCGGCCCTCTCTATGGCGCGCCCTAGGGGAGTCCTACTCCCACCGGGAGTAGGATTCCCCCTTTCCTAGTCCAACTAGGAGTCCTTCCATGTATTAGGAGTAGGAGTCAAGGCAAGGGAAAAGAGGAGAGAAGGAAGGAGGGGGCGCAGCCCTTCCTCCTAGTCCAATTCGGACTAGGCCTTGGGGGGGGGGGCGCCCAACCTCTCCTATCTCTTTCCCCTAAAGCCCAATAAGGCCCATATACTCCCCGGCGAATTCCCGTAACTCTCCGGTACTCCGAAAAATACTCGGATCACTCGGAACCTTTCCGATGTCCGAATATAGTCGTCCAATATATCGATTTTTATGTCTCGACCATTTCGAGACTCCTCGTCATGTCCCCGATCTCATCTGGGACTCCGAACTCCTTCGGTACATCAAAACTCATAAACTCATAATATAACTGTCATCGAAACCTTAAGCGTGCGGACCCTACGGTTCGAGAACAATGTAGACATGACCGAGACACGTCTCCGGTCAATAACCAATAGCGGGACCTGGATGCCCATATTGGCTCCTACATATTCTACGAAGATCTTTATCGGTCAGACCGCATAACAACATACGTTGTTCCCTTTGTCATCGGTATGTTACTTGCCCGAGATTCGACCTCGGTATCCAATACCTAGTTCAATCTCGTTACCGGCAAGTCTCTTTACTCGTTCCGTAATACATCATCTTGCAACTAACTCATTAGTTGTAATGCTTGCAAGTCTTATGTGATGTGCATTACCGAGAGGGCCCAGAGATACCTCTCCGACAATCGGAGTGACAAATCCTAATCTCGAAATACGCCAACCCAACATCTACCTTTGGAGACACCTGTAATGCTCCTTTATAATCACCCAGTTACGTTGTGACGTTTGGTAGCACCCAAAGTGTTCCTCCGGCAAACGGGAGTTGCATAATCTCATAGTCATAGGAACATGTATAAGTCATGAAGAAAGCAATAGCAACATACTAAACGATCGGGTGCTAAGCTAATGGAATGGGTCATGTCAATCACATCATTCTCCTAATGATGTGATCCCGTTAATCAAATAACAACTCTTTGTCCATGGTTAGGAAACATAACCATCTTTGATTAATGAGCTAGTCAAGTAGAGGCATACTAGTGACACTCTGTTTGTCTATGTATTCACACATGTATTATGTTTCCGGTTAATACAATTCTAGCATGAATAATAAACATTTATCATGATATAAGGAAATAAATAATAACTTTATTATTGCCTCTAGGGCATATTTCCTTCAGCTACCAAGGCGGAGCAACAAGTGCAAGATGACTACAAGTATGCCAAGTTCTCTTCCAAGTCCTACGGCTCCTCCTACAATCAAGCTTCAACGACTATGATGCCTCCTTCCGCGACAACACCTTCTACAAGCAACGGCGACAAGTCAAGCTACAAGAAAACTTCGACATCCTCAAGTCCTCCTCCTACTACAAGCAACTTCAAGCCGAGAGCTTCATCATCATCTACTCCTACCGATGAGCCCGTCAAGATGAGTTCCATCAAATGCTTCACATGTGGAGGTCGAGGCCACAAGACTTTTGAGTGCACAAACCGACGCACCATGATCGCCAACGATGATGTCACATACGACTCCATGAGTGAAGAGGAAATGGAACCCCTTGAGCATGTGGCCATGAACTGGCAAGTGAATGAAGACGAAGATGACCAAGTCTTTTGTGACAATGATTCGAGCCCCGCTCTCGTTGTCTCCAAGGTCTTGATGCTTCAACACCAACAAGAGGAAGACCAATGTTACCACATCTTCTATACCAAGGCAGGCATCAACGGGCGGTCTGTTAAGGTCATCATCGACAGAGGAAGTTTCCACAACTTGGCAAGTGAAGAGCTATATGTTCCAAGCTACAATTGGTCAAGATGAAGTATCCTCGCCCCTACAAGGTCCAATGGCTTAGTGACTCCGGAACCATCCAAGTGGAGCACACCGTTCAAGTCTCCTTCAAGATTGGCGCATACGAAGACATCTTGGAGTGTGATGTGGTTCCCACGTCTGTTTTCCATCTCCTACTTGGATGACCTTGGCAATTCGACCGTGGCATCATCCACAATGGGAGAACCAATCACTATATCTTCAAGATGAAGGTAAAGTAGTGCGTGCTATGACCCATGTCACCGAGCCAAGTGATCGCCGACAAGCAAGCAACCACCCATCGTGTAGAGAATAATGAGAGAGTGAACCACCAAAAAGAGAGTGAGCGCCAAAAGCCAAAATTGAGTGCCTCCACGATGAGCGACAAGAAAAACTTAGTCCTATTCGCCACCAAAAGTGACATGAGAGAAGTGTGTGAGAACCCATCAAGTGTTATGCACTATGTCCTATTGTGCAAAGATGAAGTGGCAAGGACTAACACCTCTCACAATCTACCTTTAGTGTTGTCTTCTCTATTGCAGGAGTTCAAGGACGTTTTCCCCGATGAGCTACCTCCGGGACTACCTCCCCTACGCGGCATCAAACACCGAATCGACCTCATCCCGGCACACCGTTACCAAACAAGGCACCCTACCGCGTCAACCCAGAAGAAACCAAAGAAATCCAAAGGCAAGTACAACAACTCATTGACAATGGGCATGTGCGTGAAAGATTAAGTCCTTGTGTCATACCAGTCATTCTTGTGCCTAAGAAAGACGATAGTTTTCGCATGTGTTCCGATTGCCGTCCCATCAATGCTATGACTGTTCATTATCGATATCCTATTCCTCGCCTTGACGATATGCTAGATGAGCTTAGCGGCGCCACCATTTTCTCTAAAATTGATCTTAAAAGTGGCTATTACCAAATCCGCATTCAAGAAGGCGATGAGTTGAAAACCACTTTCAAAAGCAAGTTCGGTTTATATGAATGGCTAGTTATGCCTATGGGTCTATCCGAAGCACCTGGTACATTATGCGCGTGATGCACTATGTTCTTCGCCCTTACATTGGCATATTTGTTGTGGTCTACTTTGACGATATTCTTGTATTTAACATGTCTCTAGAAGATCATGTCACCCATCTTAGAACCGTTTTGCAAACTCTAAGACAAGAGCGCATATATGCTAATATGGACAAATGCCTTTTTGGTGTTGATAAGCTTGTCTTCTGGGTTTTGTTGTGTCATCTAAGGGTGTTCATGTATATGAAGCTAAAATTGATGCTATTAAAACTTGGCCACAACCAACCAACTTGCAACAAGTGTGAAGTTTCCTTGGCTTAGCCGGTTTCTATCGTAGATTCGTTAAGAACTTTAGTACTATTGCGTCCCCTTTGCATGCCTTGAGTAAGAAGAATGCACCATTTGTTTGGGGACCATCCCAAGATACCGCATTTCATGAGCTTAAGAACTTGCTTACACATGCTCCTTTGCTTGCTTTGCCCAATTTTAATAAAACCTTTGAAGTTCATTGTGATGCTAGTGGCAACGGTATAGGAGGTGTGTTAATGCAAGAGAATAGCCCCATAGCTTACTTTAGTGAGAAACTCTCCAGAGCGCAACTTAAATACCCCATCTATGACAAGGAGCTATATGCCTTAGTGCGAGTTTTGCATGTGTGGGAGCATTATTTTTGCCCTCATGAATTTGTCATCCATACGGACCATGAAACACTTAAATACCTTAAGGGTCAGACTAAATTGAATGAGCGGCATGCCAAATGGAGTGAGTTTATTGAATCTTTTCCTTATGTCATCAAGTACACTAAGGGTAAAGAAAATGTTGCGGCGGATGATCTTTCCCGCAAATGCATGCTTGTCATCCAACTTGAATTGAATGTCATTGGCTTTGAGCACATAAAAGACTTGTATGCGCATGATCCTACTTTTGCTATTCCTTATGGCAAATGTTTGACACATACATCTTGGGAACGCTATTACATCAAAGATGATTATCTTATGAGAGCTAACAAACTATGTATCCCCGAGTCTTCTCTTCGCTTGTTACGTTTGTAGGAATCTCATGGAGGAGGACTTATGGGTCATTTTGGACGCGACAAGACATTTGCCATGCTCTCCAAGAACTACTTTTGGCCAAAGATGTTTTGCGACGTCTCCCGCTACACCAATCGATGCTCTACATGTCGCAAAGCTAAGTCTAAAGCTCAATCCCATGGTCTCTATATGCCCCTTCCTATTTCGTATCACCCATGGGAAGATATTAGTATGGACTTTGTGCTTGGTTTGCCTAGAACTCAGAATGGATAGGATTCCGTGTTTGTTGTTGTGGACCGTTTCTCTAAGATAGCACATTTTATTCCATGCAACAAGATAGACGATGATTCACATCTTGCAAATATCTTTTGTAGGGAAATCTTGCGTCTACATGGAGTGCCCAGGACTATCGTGTCGAACCGCGACGTCAAGTTCCTAAGCTACTTTTGGAAGACGCTATGCGCCAAGCTCGGAATCAAGCTCCTATTCTATTCGGCATACCATCGACAAACCGAGGGCCAAATGGAGGTCACAAACCGAACGCTATCTACTCTCCTACGCATGTTGATCAAAAGAGAAACATCAAGGAGTGGGAGGCATGTCTACCCATCGCCGAGTACGCCTACAACCACGCAAGACATTCGACTACTGGCAAGTCCCCCTTCGAGGTCGTCTACGGCTTCAATACGTTGTCCCCATTGGACATTATACCTCTACCACTATAAGGGTGCATTAATATCGACGCGAGCGCTAGAGCGAGCTATCTCAAGAAGGTGCATGAAGATACAAGGCACACCATCGAGCACCAAGTACAACGCCTCCACTAAAAAAAATACACTTCCGTGATGATACGTGTTTGTCACAGTAGGTCGCTTTTTTTGTCATGCATGTACATCCATGACAAATTTATGACAGAATCAAGATAGTCATACCTATGCTATCGTAGAATTGTTCCATGACATTACCAAAATTATCATCACGGAAGTGTCCAATTCCATGACGCTAAATCGCGCGTCACAGAAGTGCTTTCGTCAAGGGTGACCGACACGTGGCATCCACCGTAACGGAACGCCGTTAAGCTATCGGGTCAGGTTTTGGATCCGATAACCCGTTAACAGCCCTGACCAATGGGGATTTTCCATGTGTAAAATCATTATTGGCTTGAGGAAACACGTGTCGGCTCATCGTCGGGACAGATGTCATCCACTCACTGGACAGAAGGCGCCTATGATACGTCGACACGTGGCACGACCCAACAAGTTTAAATGGGCCGGCCCAACTAAAGGCCCACAAGATTTTGCGGACCATAATGGGCCGGCCCAGCTAAAGGTCCACGAGATTTTGCGGACCATAATGGGCTGGCCCAGCTAAAGGCCCACAAGATTTTGCGGGCCATAATGGGCCGGCCCAGGTAAAGGCCCACAAGATTTTTGTGTGCCGTAATGGGCCGGCCCAGGTAAAGGCCCACAAGATTCTTGCGGATCATAATGGGCTGGCCCAACTAAAGGCCCACGAGATTTCGCCGACATTAATGGGCCGGCCTAGTTGTAGGCCCACAAGATTTTGAGGACCCTAGTAGGCTGGCCCATTAACTGCCTGCCATGTTTTGGGCCAAATGCCGACCCATATTTGATCCGGCCCATTATTGGCCTGCCACGCTCTGGGCCTAATAGTGGCCCATATGAGATCCGGCCCGTTAAAGGCCTACCATGTTCTGGGCCAAATTACGGCCCAGATCAGGTCCGACCCTTTAAGAGGCTTTGGGCTCAATTATGGCCCATATCAGATTCAACCCATCAACTGGACACTATGCTTTTGGGCCCACTTGCTAAAGGCCCACTTAGTAATTCAGCCTGATATTAGTTTTGCCCTGTTAAGGGCCCGTTTAACATTTCGGCCATATATTAATTTTAGCATGTTAAAAGACCGTCATATAGTTGGGCCTAACTACGACCCGGTTTGCATCCGGCCTGCTCGCAGCCGATATCTGATTGGGCCAAACAAGGACCGAGACAATTTTTTGGCCAGTTAAAAGCCTGTGATTTGATTCACACAATCATGGGCCGGTGTTCATTTCGGGCTGCTGCCGGCCCGTGAGCTGTTCGGCACGTTTCAGGCCCAACCTACATCGTGATTGCATGACAGCCCGATTATGTACCGTAATTTTATGGTTTGGCCTGTTTACTGCGAAGACAGGATATATATACAGTAAAATAACTGCAGCATCGTGAATAAGAAAAAACCTAGACTATACAATAAAGAAATTATGGCATATTACATCCACTGGGCATCAAAGTTCGCCACTATGATAATAAAGCACAAGCAGACAGCAGATTACATACACTGGGCGTCAAAGATCGCCACCAGTGCAAATTAACACGCCGACAAAATAATATACAAAACCGACAACACTTCAATAGAGTTCAGGAAAGGTTAGCCCTGCTGGGGAGCTGCAGCACAAGCAGCTGAGCAAGATGATGAGACTGCGCTTGTTTGACACTTATATCTTCCTCACTCTGAAAGATAAACAAGCAGACAGATGACATGTTTTGCACATAAAAGTATCAGTGCTGACAATTCATCACATTTATTACTGACGAATAAAGTGACACACTTTAAATTTGCATTAACACAATATGGGATTGTTCAGGTCAAGACATGGCAGGAAATGACACTGTGAAGGAGTTGGCAGCTTCACGACACCACTGGATTACAGATCAAGAACTCATAAGTATCAATGGTTAGTGTGCTGTCAATTTATACCATTTCAGATTGGCAAATAAAGAGACGGTTTAAATAATAGTAGAATGATATGAAATTGTTCATATTTAAGACATTGCAAAATATGACATTGTGCTTTAGTGGGTAGGTTCACCACAACACTGGATTATGGATGAAGAACATAAGCATACATGCAGTGCAAAAGAAGATCACTTGCTCTGTATAGTTTAATTTACATGGTATGAAGAAGGAACTTGGTTGTACAAGTGAAAACTTAAATTGAGAAAGGACAAAATTTTGTTTATGAACTACATATAATAAACTTTAAACAAGCAATTTGATGCAAACACCAAAAATAAACAGCTGTTGCAGTCATCCCTAACCAAATATATACAACAAAGTTTGAAGGCTTGAGATGGACAAACTTACATTATTGGTGAAGACAGGCTCTATAAAGGCCTTGTCCATGCTGATGGGGGGGCAATTCAATAAGTTTACCACAGAATCTTCTTCAAAAGCATTGCCTTTATTCTACATTTTGTTAAGAGTAAATATAGATGTGATAATATACGAAAAAAATGGAGAATATTTAAGATAAGATGAAGAGTGATGCTACATAACCAAGTAGCTATAAATGTAAGTGCAGCGATACAGGCAAAAGGTACAGCCAAGAGCAATGCACAACTAAACTTCTTCAGTACCAACCTTATGGTAAGAGTAAATATAGATCTGATGTGTAGAAAATGGAGGGCAAAGGAAAATAAGCTGTAGAGTGATGGTACATGAGAAACTACCTGTCATTATAAGTACACTGATAAAGGACGACATGTACTTACAAGAACAATGCAGAGCTAAAAAAACATTGGCACTGGATATATTCTACACTAATGTAACCATTCATACATATCAGATAATTTGGAGCGAACAATTGATAAGCAAGCTATCATGCATACTGCTGTCACATAATGAACCAGGTATGTATGCAAGTACAGTGATACATGACAATAGGTACTAACAAGAGCAAAGCAGCGGGCATCATATTTGCGATATCCTGTCGTTCTTGTCAAACCGGAATTCTTCTTCGAGTAGATTTCCTGCAAAAAAGATCTGTAAGGCACATGCGGAAAAGTAGAAGTTCAAATTGTCATGTGATTTCATAGATAGTACCTCATCCTGGGAACGAGACCAGCGCATAGCAAGGTTTTTCCATTCAATGTCTTCTAAATTTAGCACATGAGACTTCACCGGAAATTCGTTTATAGACTTGCCATCAAAGTGTGATTTCCTCAGGTAACACCGATACTGCTGCAATGCTTCCTTAAAAAGCACAAGCAAGCTTTGCTCGTCATGACTATCCAGATTGACCCTCGCCTAGTTACAACAATGTAATGTAAATCATTGATGTGTTCAATCAGCAGAAAACAGGAAAATAATAACCATGAATAATAGCACTTACACGTAAGTTGGACAGGAAGATGTGAAAATGGTGTTTGTCTTCACAATAATCTTCCCATGATGGGAATATATGCACATAGTCCCTAACAACATTGAAAGCATTGTCTTTTAAACTATGAATAAATGGAATGGGGTTCCAATCTGCAGGAATTGGCCGTTTCTACAGTTGGGATAGGACTTCGGCCGGTGGACTTGTTGTACTTTTTGCTGGAGTGGGATTTTTCTGTGGTACAACTGGTGCTATGGAAAATGAAATCGGTATACCTTTTGCTGGAGTGCAGGTCCTGTGTGGTGGGGCTAGTGGTGTGGCCAGTGAAGTATGGGTACAGTCTGCTAGAGTCGGTCCTACATTTTGTGTCACTGGTTGTACAGCCAATATAAGTGGGGTGCTGTCTGATTTCTCTGGCACCACCACATTTTTCAAGGACTTTGCTGGTGCTCCTTCAGGTTCGGCAATCACCCTCTTCCTTTTTGATGTCCGATGCACAAGAACAGCATTTGAGTGGAAAAACATGGTATGATGACAGATGGAATATGTATTGATAATGGATGGGCACGGCATCTCGACATATATGATGAGTAAACTAAGCAGATGGCGGTGCAAGAAAGTAGAAGAAATGCAAGACAACATATGCAAGATACCCGCAATCAATAAAACCTTGCCAGATTAGAACAAGCACCTTGATGGGTGAACAGGACAGGCCATCTGCCTTTGAGTCCTCGAGATTAGAATAGTCATTAGGATGAGAATGGCACTCAATGTCTTGCTGCTAATTTTGTAAGTCATTGCAGTGTTCCACAATATTCTTCTGATGCGCGGATTCTGATATTCACTGTAATTGCGTATAATTTCTGAGAACCATGAAAACATAAATAGTTGTGAGATTATCTTTGTAATGCAGATGATATTCTAATATAGGGGCGCCCCTGTAAACACTTGTGTGCTATCACTGGATTCTGATGAGAGAGCTCATGTGTGCTGTAATATTGTGCGTGCATTTATATAATCTGGCACAAGTACACAAAAAATAGGCTCCAGAAGTAAGGATAGCTGGCAGATGATAGGTTCATAATATACTGTATAGAGAGTTTATTGCCAAACCATGATAACAAGAGCACACAGCAACTAGGCAGATCAGTGTACATAACAGGGGTACACCATAACCAGGATATATAAATCGGGAAAGTGGAACTGGCTGGAAATTACGGTGTTGTATCGCCACTAGTAATTGAAAGCCTATCGATCACGTACAGGCCAGCTCTATCAGCTGTTGACTGCAGATGTCCCTACTCCCCTTCCTGACAAGGAACATACTGTGCTTCCCAAACAGAACACCGCACGGGCCGCCGGCCGAACCACCAGCCCCACCGCTTGTGTTTCTCCGCCACCCCACCCCCGCCCCCACCCGCGTCGAGTTTTCTTCGTTCGACGAGGCCCCACCACCGCCCCCCACAACCACCGTCCCCACCCGAGCCCCTTCGATCGCACCGGCAAACTCCGGCGAGCTCTGAAAAATCGACTGACCCAATTTTGAAATTTAGCCTACTGTGATTTAACTAGTGTGGAATATAAAAGGGGAAAACCATAAGCATTGCGAGTATGGTGTTGAGCGTGCCATGGCGGATCTGAAGGTGCAAACCGGACAAAGGCAACTTCGCAACCAAGAAAAGAAATCAGAGTAAAGCAGTGGCGATCTATTTTCTTGCTGCGATAAATAAGTTGAGCAGATACGAAAGAGTACCGCCTCTGGTGCGGCGCCGTGTACGCATCTGCCGAGAATTTGACGGTGCTGCGGTAGCGATGGCTGTTGGCGGCGTGGAAGAAGATGTAGGAGGGTAGACGGTGGCGGCGGGGCGCGGTGGACGAGACGATCATAGGAGCGGCGCCGGCAAGGTGGACGACGGCGGGGATGAAGCGAGAGGACGGGATGCAAGGATCCCGGTCCGAAGCCGTTGATGAGAGAGGTCGATCTCTTGTAATGGACGGCGGCGTCGGGGTATCAGCTCCGGCATGGTGGAGGAGGACGGCGGTGGAAGGGGTGGCGGACGACGGCGGACGGAGGAGGGTGGGGTGGAGAGGGTGTTCTGGCGCCCACGGAGTACAAATGGGGAAAAGGGAGGTAGAGAGGAAGGGGGGAACCATGTATTTAGGGCGCACTTGTCTCAAATGCAAGGAAATTACAAACTTAGCCCCCGTTTCAAATTTCTACTACATCACAACAACACTAGTCGGTTGGGGATAGGACGGTAATCTCGCATACACTGAATATTTGCCGACGAGAGTTTGTTTTTGGCGCCCACCGTGTATGAATATGAATCGGGGAGGGAGTCAATTTCGGCTGAGGACACACTGTGTTTTGGCGCCCACCATGTATGAATCCGGGTGAGAGGCGGTTACGTCACGTTTGGGTGAAATTACAAACCTACCCCTATCGAAACCTATAGAAATCCAGCATATAGGCTTTGCGTGGCAGGGATAGGCAGTAGTGTTTTCCATCTCGCAGATTTTGGTTTCGGGCGGTTACTGCGACTTTCCCCCCTTCGTTCAAATTTTACAGAGTGCACGTTTACCGTGCCAACTTAATTCGAATCCCGTTTGTATTCTATTTTTTCGGGCGGGATCCATTTTCAATTGGAATTACATTCTATATACATCATTTTTTATATATACTTTCAAAAGCACAACACCATTTATACATAAATATGGTTTACAAATGGCATGATCTCAGATTCATAAGGTTGTATCCATCAATTTGGATTTTCAAATATTTGAAACCACTTTATGTTGAAATCTAATGTATGCATTCCTCGCTAACTGTCTCCAATTAATGTGTGTTTCATGCGGGTTTTTTTACTTCTGAAACATGTATAATGTGTTTCACACATGCAACATATAGTGTAATGCCGTTTAGACATTAATTGCATATAAACCATGCATTGTTTGTAATTGAAGAATCTATGGATCACCAATATTGATAAACTATATAACATTACACGTGTGCCCAAATTCAAATGAATATGCATGTTTGATACACCAATTTGCTTATGATATTATCGATGTCATGATCTCCAGTTTAAATATTTGAATCCCCTTTAATCAAGATATTCGTCTCATATAGCTATCACTCATGCTTATATAGGACTATCTCTCTGGACCTATACGCGTTCATCGTCTCTCAGGTATCTCTCGTGCTACCTGTATGTCGACAATGATCTTTTATCTTCGTAACACACTGACGGTACTCTCTCCCTCGACCTTCATCACTCTATCTCTCTCTAAGTATATCTCGCTCCCTGCTATGTGTCTCTAACTATGATTCTCCATGTGGAATCTCTTTCTCTCACACAAACACAAAACTTTGTCTCCCGGGGTCTCATTTCTCTCTACTATTCCCATGTGTGCCACTCGCACACCCCTCATACAGATATGTCTTTCGCTCCTTAGATATGAGAACCTATGACTCTTCCTCTTCAATATCTCTTTCTCACACACAAACACAAACTCTGTCTCCGAGGGTCTCATATTTCTCCGTTGTTCTCTTGTATGTCGCTCACACACACCCTCTCTCCCTAGAGATATCTTGCGTTCCCTCGTATGTCTCTCTAGCTATCACTCTCATTGTGAAATATCTTTCTCTCTCTCAGACACAAAACTCCGTCCCTCTGGATCTCATTTCTCTCTGATATCTGTTTGTATGTGACTCACATGCACCCTCTCTCTATCTCTCTCACACCCACACACATAACCAAGCCTTCTGATCCACTCGACTCCTATCTCTAACGCACACTAGCTAGCATCTTTATCTTTCTATTTATCTGTTTCTCCATCAACCTTCTTTCTCGCCCTCGCTCTTGATTCCTATCACGCACACTACATATGTTTCTCTCTACATGCAGTCAAGTGGCCTCTCACACACATATATAACTTCACCCTTTGAACCACCCGACGGTCATCTCCAACACCCAAACTAGCGGATGTCCCTCTAGCTAGCATCTCCATCTCTGTATCTATCTGTAGTTTCTCCGTCAACATTTCTTTCTCGCACGGAGTCTTGCTTCCTATCACCCACACTATATATGTCTCTCCATACATATGCATTTATAGGTTGGTCTCTTTTGCACAATCGTTGCGCCTCACTCCCTTTGCTCGCCATAGATGCATGCTCCAGCCCAGGCCACTATCCTTTAAAGACAAAAACACATGCTCAATTGTCGGGACTTCTTCCATGCATTCTCACTTGCATGCATATTGTCATACCGATCCGTCTCTCCCATGTCGTTGATCTTATGACCTATGTCTTCTTTCTTTTATCTCGATCATGCGCGCGCGCACACACACACATCCCATGTATACATGTATACCTCTCACACATGCACGTTCAAGGTCTCTATGTCTCCATACGTAGTTAATTACCCTCAATCCTAACGCCACATCGAATCGTTCTCCTCTTTTGTGCACATAACTTCCGCCTGGATGGGTAAAACACACACTCACACTTAACAATCTCCTTCTAGCTACCCCCCGCCTCTCACTCTTCCCCTATATCCCCGAAACCAATAAGACCATCCCTTAGTTTAATTCCCGCCTACATGCACCATGGATATATAGTAGTCTTCCTCGGTGTCTCTCGAACAAACACGTCTCTCGAAGTCGACTCCTCTCACGTGCACACACCTTCTCTTCCCTCTCTACGGGCATTTTCTCTCTCGCACCCCATCGTTGGTGGCCTCTGCCATACACATCACCTCTCTATGATGAAAGCCATGCACACTTAAATTACATCCGCCACAGAGGACCCCGTGACACACACACACACACGCATGCACCCCCCCCAACACACACACACTAAGACTCCATCTCTCTCCCTCTCTCACACACACACACAAACTAAGACTCCATCTCTCTCTCTCTCTCTCACACACACACCCCACACACACACTAAGACTCCATCTCACACACACATGCTCTAGGCGGAGCATTTGTTCCTACCACCCTTCATCCAACCTTACCCGTATGATAAACAATCACCTTTATTTACTTGCATAACATGGACAAATTCCACTTTACTTTAGTAGTCAGCAAACTTATCATCTGTACCCTTATAAAAAACAAGTTGGTGGTGATGGTGTGCCTACCATCTTGTAATACAGACTGTATGATCTATATCTGAGATAGAAAGCAAACTATGATAATTTTAGAAAAGATACCAGCACCTCTCTCCACATCATTATCTCTCGCAACCTCATTGCTCAGCAATTAAAAAAGGAATAAGTCTCTGGAACAATCTAGCATGCATGGTGGCCGCTGCCGCCTACCGGCGCCGTCCATCCCCATGCCTCCGCCGATTCCGACCACCAGTCACCACCACGCTCCACTCCTCCTCGCCTTATCTCTCATCTTTCATTTTTTCGATGACATTCTCGAGATACCAGTTTTCCGATAAAATTCCTGAGATATCATTAGTTTTTACACATGGGATTACTCCTGCATGGGTCAATCACAACAGGTGTTCAGTAAAAAAATGCATATTGATGTTCCATGCAATGCACGAGAATCTTGCTTGTAATTATATAACGCAAATCACGAGCAGGAAGTGACATTTTTTTGACACAACCACGTTAACATGGCCACGTAAATCACTAGCTAAATTAAATACCATTATACTTATATCCTGATGCAAAAGGTTGAGTACATGTCCGAAGAGTAGACTCGCACACACGCACTCTGTCTCTCAGAATCTCTCTCTCTCTCACACACACACCAGTTACGTGACGCCCACTTAAGCAGAAACGTATGTTACAATTTGTGCACCCACGGGTACACGTGATGCTGCGCATTTATTTAAGCCGGAAGGCGAACCCAATCAGTAGCTGCATTCATTCCCCTCCCGCCGCCTCTTCTCTGGTCGCCGTCGCCCGGTAGCCATGGGCCGGCCGAAGGTAACAACATACGCCATACTCCCGCCGAAGCGGCGCTTTAATATGGAAATTTTAGTGGTCATGCATGCATCTTTTTGTGCTAGCACTCCTATATAAGGGTTGACCGGTCGCTTCCCGCGGACGTGCGTGGGCGGTGGAAGAGGAAGGAGAAGGGAAGCGGGCTGTGGAGTAACGTTTTTTACCACAATTTCTTAGGAAACTGAGTGCAATAATTGAGTAGTTTTGCAAACTACCAGTACTACACCTGTTCAAAACCTATACTCCCTTGCCAGCGCGCGCTTCCCGCGTGAAACGGTCAGCGTCGCCCTGGAGCGTCAGTGCCGCATTAATGCCCGGCCAGAGCGGAGGCGACCTCTCACTGGCGCCGGCTTTGAAGTGGCACGACGGCCGAGAGAGAGCCGCTTCCCGGTGCACGCGACTGCTCCGCGTCGAGACTGGCCATAGGCCCTGTTTGGATCCATGGGTTAGAGTTAGTTTGAGCTAGTTGGGGATCAAATAGCCCTAAACTATCCAAGTAAGAGGGTTTAAATTGGAGCAAGTTGCACTGAACCCACCAAAAAAAACTATCCCACCCAAGAGGTGCTAACTGGAGATTGTTCTCACTGGGACCACTGAAAAATCACTTTTCTCTCTCCATGAAGTGCATTTATTGTCAATCTAACCCTGTCACCCAAACACCTCTTTGGCTACAGTTAGTTCAGGGTTAGTCATGAGTTAGTATAACCTCTAGCTAAGTTAGAGTATCAAACAGGAGTAGTATAGGACATGCAAGTTGCTCAAAGCATACAGGCAAATTCGTACGTGAAAGGATTTTTTATTTTTTGAAAACGGAACGTGAAAGGAATTTTTTTAGAATGCTCTTGGCATGTCACTAACATGTGATAGTTAACCGACCTCAATAGACGGCAGAAACGCTAGCCCGCCGCACTTTGATAGAGACGAGGAGGGAGAAGCGATACAGGCTGCTGGATTACTAGAGATAGGTGTCGCACGGAAGCCAAGAAATATGGTGATAGCGTGGGTTAGCCATGTACTAGTATGATACTACACTGGGCTGCCGTGTTTCGTACTCTTCCAGTCCATTGTGGAGATGATTGGTTAATTTTATATCGCTGAATAATATTAAATATTATGAGTGCAGACGCTCCACCACGAGGTTCCTTGCTCCTTCTCGGTCGTCCGGAATCTATGTTCTTCCACTCTATTTTTTTACGTGAGCTTTGTTCATCCTTTTACCAACACGCGGGACATCTAGCATCAAGGTGCACGTGTTATGCAAGGATCGTTCCATCTATATGAAGAACACGTGGGACTGGAACTACGAGACGAACATGTACCCAGGAGTGGACGTACGAACCTGAGTAATGTAGCGCAGTAAGTGAAGTAGAAAGGCACAAATGGTATGAACATGCGTGGCATATAGGGTGTGTTTGGTTGCGTCTCGTCTCAGCATAGTTGTTCCCTCTTCATGCATGCTCAACTCAACACCCCTCTTCATGCATGCTCTCTTCATGCATGCTTCTAGTGTATTTGTGCTAAACTAGTGTGGACTCATGCACCCTCCATACACTCTACCAAACACCCAAAAGTAGGTCGAGAAGGGAACTCTTGGGCGGCATTTGTCTCTTACTACATACTACCACTAAATGTTGTACGTGCAATGCACGGTGATGTTATGGAGTACGTGCCTAAGTACTCTATACTACTATATTAGTTGGAGGCACATATTAACTTTTATATTTGTTTACATGTATGTGCCCCGAGACCTTCCAACTAGACGTGTCTTTGTCTCCAGGTCTCACTTTGTATCGTTCATACCACTAAGTACTACTACGTGTGGTCTCCGACCCAGAAGTGGAAGAAGTGGAGACGCTCTACCACGCTGTTTTTTTACGCTGGGCTCTACCACGCTGTTCATGTCCCACTCCTTTCGCTGACGTGTGGGACATCCAGCACGTGCCGTGTTTTGCACCCTTCGTTGTAAGAGTTGAAACGCTAGCATTCATCAGAAATAAAAAAATAATTATAAATCGGTAGTGATACTATTTTTTTGCGAACCAATCAGCAGTGATACTATACCACGCGGTTTCCTTGCTCCTCGATATCGGAAAGAATACTTCTGTTCACCAACATGTGGGACGTCGACCATCCTGGTCCACTTGCCATGCACGCAGAACTCCAAGGGAGTCACCCAGGTCGTCGCGCCGCAGTAACAATGACTAATGAGCCGTCAAATCACAAGTCCACTTCCCACTTTGAAGTTGCTTGGACGAAGGAACCATCATGACTTCGTTGAATTCCGCTTCTTGAAGAAAACTACTGTACCAACAGTACTGCTAGCTACAGTAGTTACTCCAACAGAGGCCTCCTTTCGTTCATAGGATAGGAATATGAAAATCATAGGTAGTGAGATGACATGCATCTCAATTCCTATAGAGAAAGAGATGCCATTTGATGCTTAGGATAGGAAGTTTTCCATTTAGTCTAGGCTAATGTACTGGTAATTTGCTCTAAAAACTAAAGTAGTAACTAGTAGTACTGGTACATGCTCGTACTCAGACACACACACACACACACTAACTACTAGTACTACTACTTCTCACATGCTGGCCAGACGTCGTCGTTCTCCTTCCCGGCTTTGTCGGTGACACCCCACCGTGCTTGGATCTCCGCCGACCTCTCCGCAACGGTGCGTGCGTCCTTTTCTTTCTTGCAGCGGCGGGCCTCTCTTGTCTTGAGTGCTTTCTGACTTTTCTGCTCCCTCTCTGCGGCTTTGGCCGCCTCTTGCCCATTCGGCCTTGGCATCTTCAAATTCCTCCCACATAGTTGTGAGATCGCGAGCGGCGATGAACTCGGCACGGCGGGATGCCATTGCTTCCCTACCATTTTGTGTGCGGTCGTGGGCGGCGAGGAACTCGGCGCGGCGGGATGCCATCGCTGCCTTACCGGTTAGTGTGCGATGTGGTGGCATGAACGACGCTTGGTGAGAGCTCTGGGGTGGAGTGGCCGGACAACCGTATAGTGCATTGGTTTGTCAAGATCTCAAGGATAGAAGACGAAGCAAATTTGGATTCCCCTTCAATCCTGGTCATTTATTACCGAGTAAAATGCATTGGCGGTCATCGAACTTGTCTTGATAGCTCACTTTGATCATTGCATACGAGATATGGTGATTATACGGTCACTGGCTCAGCGTATAGCTCCGTATTTGTCTGGTTGACCAGTCAAACAGTCTGCATGCACCTCATCAGCTCGTGTTCTTTATCTATCTACGTGGGCCTACCTATCAATGGAGAAAGAAATACTGTAAAATCCAAAATTATGCTAGAGTCCGGACCGCTTCCGGAGCCCGCTCTCACCGCCCCAGCTGCCTGCCGCATGCGTGCATAGCAAGTAGTACTCCTTATGTGGAGGAGAGAGAGGCATTGACAAAGTCAAGGAGTGGGCTCTGCAAGAGCCCATCTCTACACGTGCTCCTAGGTATAAAAAATAATTCTAAAAAAGGCATAAAAAACAATTGTGTCTTAAAAAAAGAAAGGTAAAAAACATTTGAGAGGAAATAGATAGAGAGAAAGTGAGAAAAAGTTGTAACCTGGGCATTACATGAGGAAGGAGGGAGTGGTGCACATGCCAAGTTCACTGGGCTGCCGTGTTTCACACTCCCCCGTCGTAACAGTGGAGACAATAGCTTTCATCAAAAATAAACAAGGAATACTCGTTGCTCGTCCTCTATATCGGAAAGAATACTTTCATTTGCCGACATGTGGGATGTCGACCATCTTGGTCCACCTGCCATGCACAAAATTATCCTGGTCTACCCCGGTCGTATCGCACGCCCAACCTTTCCCACTGTAAGTTGTTCGGACGAAGGAACCATCATGACTTCGTTGAATTCCGCTTCTTCAAGAAAACTTACTGTACCCGCAATACTGCTACCACACGCAAAGACTGGACGGCACTGTACCACGTCATATCACTGAAACCCACTAGGGCAAACTAGCCCGCCTAGGTCATCTATTTTGGAACGGAGGGAGTACGTCTCTGCACTGCTATGATTTTGTGTTGCACGTCATATCACTGAAACCCACTAGGCCAAACTAGCCCGCCTAGGTCATCGATCGCCAAGCCTACAATTTTAGGAGCTAGGGCTATTGGTCGATCGACGAGGGATAAGTATAAGCGTACCACAAGCTCATCAGCCCCAACGTTTCTCTTCGGTGAGTGTTTTGCAAGTACTATAGCTCGCACAATAGCTAGCCTACTAACACCAAGAATCATCAAACAAGCACTGCTGATATGATAAACAGTTCAAACTTACATCTAATCATGCCATATATTACATCAAAAGCTGGCGAGGATACATTTGTTTCCATAACTCGGAGAGGGTTCGCATGATTCATCGCATGATTCACTATCAAACAAAAGTAGCAAGATCCGCCCACACAAGACAGTGCACTAGCCCTAAGATGGTTTGATAACACGCATCGTTCTGGTAATTAAACACATGGCAATGCAAACTACCCTGAAGGATTAGCGCGGCCAACTATTTCTTGTCATCGATCTCTCGGGCAATGACCACAGCACGGACAACGGCATGGGAATCGATTTCTGGGGCAATGTCCGCGGGACTGACCACGACATCGGAATCGATCTCTGGGGCGATGTCCATAGGATGGACAGCGACATCGGAATCGATCTCCGGGGTGATGCCAACAGGACGGGCCATGACATCGGAATCATCAAGGACGTCCACCGGCACCTGCACAACCCTAACATATTAGCAAGCACATTGCAAATAATCAAAAACCACAACTATGGTAATAAGCCATTATTTTTTAGCTTGTGCAGCTCACCGGGGGATCTCATCCCTCCGGGGGCCATCTCCTCGTCCTCGATGGAGGCCATCACCTTGCCAGGGGAATACTGCTTCTCAAAGGCGACTATCTCCTCAAACTTGGTCTTGAGCCTCACATAGGTGGCAATCAGAGTTCCTAGGGTAGGCACGGTGGGGCCCTTGCCGTTCTTCCAACTTCCTTTGAGGAGTTCGTCCGCCAATGTCCTCAACTCTTTGGCCAATGCTTGTTTCTTGGAGTTCTTCGTCTCCATGGGTTGGCCCGCCAACATGGTCAACTCGTTGGTCGGTGCTCGCTTCCTGGAGATCGCTGTCTCCAGTGGGTTGTCCGCCGGCAACTCTTTGCCTAGTGCTCTAGGATCCATCAATGAACTGACAAACAAAAAGCAATCAAAAGGAAACCACAATCACAATGAAAACGGGAAAAGAATAGGATGTGAGAATCGGTCGGTGCTTCGCAAAAAGAAGATTCTTGGAATGAAAATATAGCAGCATAACTGATCCGCCTACCTTTCCTTCGTCGGTACAGAAGAAAAATGGCAGAAGTGAGTAGCCTGGAGTGAGGTTTTCTTCAAGAAAGGTAAGAAAGGGCTTGAACGAGCATTCCAGTGAAATGATGGTTGCTTCATCCAGTCCAACTTGGAGGTCACCTTACCACTACTGGTAAAGGTGTGGGTTTTGTGATATGACGGGTCATGACGGCTACACCAGGGTTATAGGTGAGTCTCGACTGTAGCACCTCGCTGTGATTTGGTGGATGGCACGCGGGCCCGGATGCTTTGAAATGTCCCGCATGTAGATAGAGCGGCTAGTCATATAGGAGTGCTCAATATTGTGCACCGCGACCAAGGTGGAGAGGAAAATGAGAGAACTACGTAATTAATGCATGACTTTAATTAGGGTAGTTTTGTAAAGTACGAGATACATTCCTCCAATCGCAAAATGCCTTGGTTCATGAGATTTGAGATTTGAGCCCTATAAACCGGAAGGGAGGGAGTACTGCACACGGTGTAGTCTAGTCACTTGTTGAAATCTCTAGAAAGGCAAATACTCCTTTCCGGTTTACAGGGCTATACTACTCCCTCCGTCTAGGTGTGTAAGTCATCTTATGAAAACCAAATAGTCCCAAAACACTTAGGCGTGGTGCATTAACTTCTACCTTGTTTCTTGTTTCTTGACATATCAACCAATAAGAGATGAGAGGTGTGCATGCTTTTAATGACTTGCAATGGCTAGTTCATTGCATGCAATGCTATTAATTAGCAAATAAACATTGGTGACCCCAGGAGGAAATAGTGCTAAGCGTGTGGACCTATGCAGAATGAGTATCAACCAATGGATAATGGAGTTTAATTGTTAAACAATAGCAATTTTGTCTCATGCAAGAGCCTGGCTAGTACTCCAAGGAACCGCACCACGCGAGCGTTCGCAACTGCCACGTTCAGGTTGCGCTTGGCTCTTCGCCTCTTCGAGAAGACGAACAATAATGATGTTACTCCTACTTCTACAGTATCAAATCCACTTCTGCATGTCCGTCCACCTCATGCGGGAGGGATAGCCAAAGCTTCAACTTACTGCTCCTGCCTTTGCATCCATGACAGGTGGGCCCAACAGGTGGTTGGCCCTCCTGTCATGCAGCCAATGGCAGGTGCAGTTAAGGCACCGGAGCTCAGTCCGCGAGGGAGAGGGCGTTGTAGTAATCAAATTTCTCGGTCTTGTACGAGTTGACGAAGATAGGGGTTGCTTGCTTGCTAGGGTTGCTCACTACGTATATATTGGCTGGAGCCTTCACGCTTGCTTGCTAGGGTTGCTCTATTCACACACTCTCATCCTCTCCAGATTTAAACAAGATAGGGGTAGTAACACTATCTTTCTCCCTTCAAAAAACACTAGCTTTCTATCCTCACCGCTGGTTACAGATCCGGATGTATCCCCCTCCGCCGGTGAAGGGGAGGAGGGGCAGCGTTTAGGCCGTCGTCGACAGCGAGGGAGGAGACCCACTGCTGGCCGCACCGTTATCTCTGGCAGAGCGCCGGCGCGGGAGGTCCTCCGATCCCTTCGTCGTTTCCTGTGGGCGGATCGGGCCTCCCGCCGCCCACCTATCCACATCCTGACGACCTTCAGGTATATCTTCGTTCGAAACCGCCTTAGCTCTACTTCCCCAGCTCGCTACGTCGCTGCATGTGCATCATTTTCTACCTCTCAGCCCCTCTCGATCGGATGGTCCAACGTCACATATTTTTTCTTCTTCTATTGTTAGAGGTAAAGCTACTTCATGGAGTCGAATATTGTACTCCCTCCGTCCGAAAATACTTGTCATTGAAATGGATGTATGTAGCAACCAGACCTCAAACAGTCTGATCTCTGTGCTCCGATGTCATCCCTGGATCAGTAATGCTGACACCACACAGTACTCGGAGGATTTATAGCAGAGTAGCAATCACACACTTATTACATCGAGTGTCTCAAAAGAGAACTTAATACAATAAATATGGCGTAAGGCCATCTAATAACGATAACAGCGGAAGGCTTGGAAGATAAGTGAGTCCATCAACTCCAACGGCATCACTGAGTATAGAACCACGACCTAAAAACTCCTTATTCGTCATCTGAAAAGTCTGCAACATTAACGTTGCAGCCCGAAACGGGTCAGCACATGGAATATGCTGGCAATGTAACACATAGAGAGTAGTGGAATGAAACAGCTATACTATATGCATATTTGGCTGGTGGAAAGCTCTATGGTTACAGTTTTGCGTAAAGCCAATTTTTCCCTACTTCAAAGGAATAAATTTATTTAACTATCAAGGTAGTTGTTAAACATTGAGAATGGTTGACAGCATTCTCAATCCCAATTAAGCATCATCATTAAAACAAAACCCAACAAAATTAATTTAGAGTAACATGTTGAGATTCACATGATAATCCAGGTACTAGATACTCAAGATGTCCATAACCGGGGACACGGCTAATCATGATTAGTTTATTACACTCTGTAGAGGTTTGCGCACTTTTCCCCACAAGACTCGATCGCCTCCGTTGGGTTTCTCGCACTACAGGATGTTTGAGAATACGGATGATCGAGACATAGTCTTTCAGAAGCGCTAGCACCTTACGATCGGGTAGACCGTACCACCTACATCCCCTACATCTGCTAGTCTACCACTGTAAGAGTTCGCACGACTTAGTCAACTATGCTAGAGCCCATAATAGCTTGTGGCTGCACACGGAAGTTTCTAGTATGAATAGTCTCATGATCCCTTTGAGCCTGGGTGGCGGTCCAAAAGAAAATAGGCAAGTCCTGGAATACCCAGGTGCCTCAATCCACCCAGATGTGTGTTTAAGTTGCCACCTTAGATAAACCATTAATTAACAAAGCTCACATCTGTCATTGATATCACTCACCCAATCCACGTCTACTAGCATAGCATGGCATAATAAGCAAACGTAGAAGTAACTCCCAAAGGTTTGATAATAAACAGGTAATAGGTACTACCTCATCTACTTCCCATCCCACAATTTAATTTGATCCTAATCATGCAATGTGTGAGGATTGATCTAATGCAATAAAACTGGGTAGTAGGAAAAGTATGATCAAAGTGTTACTTGCCGTGCTGATGATCCGGGAAACCTAGCGATTCGAAGTAACAAGAGGCGCACTCCGGGTATTCTATCGCAGACAAACAAACAAGCATACAATAAGTACTCATCTAATGCACAGGTAAAACTCAAATAAGAGATCTAACCAGAAGGTTCAACTTAAGAACTCCGGTTGGCAAAAAGAATCAAATCGAACGAAGCAACGAAAATCAAACGGCGAAAGAAAACAACTTCGTTCTACTAATCTGGATCTAGGGCAAATTTTACAGTAGCAAAATCTTGTTTAAGTTGGTTAAACAGATAGAGGGTTTCGAGACGAAACTCTAGGCGCTTGAATCGCCTGATTCTGATAAACGAGCGAAAAGTTATACTAAAACGAAAATCGGATCAGGAATCGCGATCAGAAAAATCACGGATTTAATCCGAGAAAAAGAAAAACGATGAACGCTCGCTAAATTAAATAGACCGGAAAAACTGGTCTAATTAAAAAAACTGAATCTAAAAAAAAACCGACAGAAAAACCGAACGGTTTTTTGAAAAAAATAAAAAAACCAGTGCGGATTTCGAGGTGGCGGCGGACCTCGGGCAGCGAGCGGCGGCGGCGGCGGCGAGGCGGCGCGGCGGCGGCGGGAGCTGGGGGCGGCGGGAGCTGGGGGCGGCTCGGGCTAGGGTTAGCTCTGGCTGGGCGTCCCCCCCGGCTTAAATAGCCTAACGGGCCGGGAGTCCTAGTCGGACACGGCCCTAGGTCGGTTCGATTTTTTTTAAATAATTACGCGCAGAAGAAAAATAAAAAGAAATACTAAACAGACCCCAAAAATTCCGAAATAAATTTTCACGGGCTTCTAAAATCAAGCCGCACAAGGTGAACATTTATTTGGGACCTGAATGCAATTTTGAAAAACGCACATTTTTCCTAAATTCAAATAAAACACCGAAAAACTCTGAAATAAAATCTTATTTGATTTTATTATTAAATCCTCAATGTTTCTTTATTTTGGGAAAGTCATTTTATTCCCTCTCTCATATTTTTGTAATAGAAATAATTGATGATAAAATAAAGAAAATCAAATGATCCTATTCTCAAAATTTGAGAAAACTCAAATATGAAAATAATGAAATCCCCAACTCTCTCCGTGGGTCATTGAGTTGCGTAGAATTTCTAGGATCAACCAAAATGCAAAATAAAATATGGTATGCAATGATGATCTAATGTATAACATTCCAAATTGAAAATTTGGGATGTTACAAACCTACCCCCCTTAAGATGAATCTCGCCCTCGAGATTCGGGTTGGCTAGAAAATAGGTGAGGGTGGTCCTTGAGCAAATCTTCTTCTCGCTCCCAGGTGGCTTCATCCTCCGTATGGTGGCTCCACTGAACTTTGCAAAACTTGATAACCTTGCTGCGAGTGACTCGACTGGCAAACTCGAGAATCTTAATTGGTTTCTCCTCGTACGTCAAATCGTTATCCAACTGAATAGTTTCCAAAGGCACCGTGTCTCTCAAAGGTATGTCAGCCATCACCGCATGGCACTTCTTCAGCTGGGAAACGTGGAACACATCATGAACTCTGGACAATCCTTCAGGCAATTCCAACTTGTAAGCCACTTCTCCCATACGCTCCAAAACTCGATATGGTCCTACAAATCGTGGCGCTAACTTCCCTTTAACTCCAAAACGGTTTGTTCCCCGAAGTGGAGATACTCGAAGATAAGCTCTATCTCTGACTTCATAAACTGTCTCCTTGTGTTTAGAATCTGCATAACTCTTCTGCCTGGACTGGGCTACCTTGAGCCTATCGCGAATCAACTTCACCTTCTGTTCAGACTCTTTAATCAAGTCAGGTCCAAACAACTGGCGGTCTCCAACTTCGTCCCACGATAACGGTGTCCTGCACCTCCTTCCGTACAAGGCTTCGAAAGGGCCCATCTTTAAACTGGTTTGGTAACTGTTGTTGTAAGAGAACTCTGCATATGGCAAATTGTCATCCCAACTAGATCCGTAATCTAGTGCACAAGCTCTCAGCATATCCTCCAAAATCTGATTTACTCTCTCGGTCTGTCCATCTGTCTGTGGATGAAAAGCTGTACTGAATTCTAGCCAGGTACCCAAAGTTCCGTGCAACTGCTTCCAGAACTTTGAGGTAAACTGGGTTCCTCTATCTGATATGATACTCCTCGGAACCCCATGCAGACATATGATCCTGGTCATGTATATCTTTGCCAATTTAGCACTGGTGTAAGTGGTCTTTAGTGGGATGAAATGAGCTACTTTCGTCAATCGATCGACTACAACCCAAATCGAGTCGTAGCCTGAACGAGTCCTGGGTAATCCCGTGATAAAAATCCATGCCTAGCTTATCCCACTTCCATTCGAGTATCGGCAATGGTTGTAACAATCCCGCTGGCTTCTGATGCTCTGCCTTTACTCTCTGACATACATCACAAACTGCTACATACTCCGCAATATCCTTCTTCATTCCGGTCCACCAGAAAATATCCTTCAGATCCAAATACATCTTGGTATTTCCTGGGTGAATTGAATACGGTGAGTCGTGTGCCTCTTGCAAAATCAACTTCCTGATCTCCGGGTCATTGGGCACGTAAACGCGGTCTTCAAACCATAGGGTATTGCTCTCATCCTCATGAAATCCTTTAGCTTTTCCTTGGCTCACTTTCTCCTTAATGGAGGCAATCTCTTTGTCAGTCTTCTGAGCTTCTCTGAATCTATCCATCAAAGTTGACTGAATCTCCAATGCTACTACATAGCCTCTCGGAACTATTTCCAAACATAGTTCACGAAGATTTTCTACTAACTCCTTGGGTATTTCTCCCGTCATTAACGTATTGACATGGCTCTTACGGCTTAATGCGTCAGCTACTACATTAGCCTTTCCGGGGTGATAATGCAATCTCATATCATAATCCTTGATGAGCTCCAACCATCTCCTTTGTCTGAGATTCAACTCTTTCTGTGTGAAAATGTACTTCAAACTCTTATGATCTGTGTACACCTCACAATGGTTTCCAATGAGGAAATGCCTCCATGTCTTCAGTGCATGCACTACGGCTGCTAATTCCAAATCATGCGTGGCATAATTCAACTCATGAGGCTTCAGTTGTCTTGAGGCATATGAAACAACTCTCCCTTCCTGCATAAGCACCGCTCCAAGTCCTTGACATGAAGCGTCGCAATACACCTCATAATCTTTGGTCTGGTCTGGCAAAATCAACACTGGTGAGGTAACCAAACGTTTCTTCAACTCCTGGAAACTAGCCTCACATTCCTCTGTCCATATGAACTTGGTATCTTTCTTTAACAACTCAGGCATGGGCTTCGCAATCTTTGAGAAATTCTCAATAAATCTCCGGTAGTATCCTGTGAGTCCAAGAAAACTCCGAATCTCTCCAACTGTTGTTGGGGCTTCCCACTTGGTCACGGTATCAACTTTAGTGGGATCAACTGCTATACCCTCTCCAGATATACCGTGTCCGAGGAATCCTACTTCCTTCAATCAAAACTCACATTTGCTGAACTTGGCATATAATTGATGTTCTCTGAGCTTTCCAAGTACCAAACGCAAATGCTCCTTATGCTCCTCTTCATTCTTTGAATAAACCAGGATATCATCAATGAACACTACGACGAACTTATCCAAGAACTCCATAAACACTTTGTTCATCATGTTCATAAAATAGGCAGGTGCGTTAGTCAGACCAAATGACATAACGGTATACTCGTACAGCCCATACCTGGTGGTAAAAGCTGTCTTCGGAATATCCTGTTCTCGAATCTTCAACTGGTGGTATCCTGATCGCAGATCAATCTTGGAAAATACCTTAGCTCCTTGCAATCGATCAAACAGATCGTTGATCATTGGTAGTGGGTACTTGTTCTTGATTGTTACTTCATTCAATCCTTGATAATCAACAACCATCCTTAATGATCCATCCTTCTTTTCCACTAGAAGTACTGGCGATCCCCAAGGCGAAGAACTTGGGCGGATATATCCCTTATCCAGTAACTCCTTAATCTGCTTCTTAATTTCCACCAAATCCTTTGCTGGCATCCTATATGGTCTCTTTGATATTGGCCCTGTGCCTGGCAATAGCTCAATCAAAAAGTCAATATCTCTATCCAGTGGCATGCCTGGCAACTCCTCTGGAAATACTTCAGGGAAATCCCTTACCACTGGTACTTCCTCCTGCACAACTCCTGTTAGGCAATTTACTTGAGTCCTCTTTGGCATATGCTGGGATACATACTTGATCCTTCTCCCTTCTGGGGTGGTAAGCAAAATTGACTTACTATCACATTCAATATTCCCTTCATACTTTGATAACCAATCCATGCCTAATATCACATCCAATCCTTGGGATTCCAATACTATTAGGTCTGAGCGAAAAACATAGTTACCAATCCTTAATGGTAACCGATCACACCATAGACTAGCCACATACTCTGCTCCAGGCGAGGTTACTAACATGGGTGACCTAAGGTCTTGGGTTGATAGGTTATACTTATACACAAATCCCCTTGAGATGTATGAATGCGATGCACCAGTATCAAAAAGAACGAGTGCAGTAAATGACTTAACCAAAAACTTACCTATTACTGCATCAGGCTGAGCTTCAACCTCCTCCATGCTAACGTGGTTCACCTGTCCCCTGTTGAAAGGGTTCGGCTTCTTCCCAGAACTTCCATTGCCATTTTGGCCTTCAGGACATTCATTGGCATAATGTCCGGTCTTTTGACACTTAAAGCAAGTGACTTGGCTCAGGTCCTTCTTGGCTGGGGTTGATGGGTTGGTGCGATTCTGGCCGTTGCTTCCTCCATTGCCATTACCATTCTTGGTGCCATTGTGATTGTGCGATCTACCTCCTCCATGAGTATGCTGAAAATGTCCTCCCGGTCTAGGGGTAAAACGTGGCTTCTGCTGAGCTCCTGAATTGTACTTCCCTTGTCCATACTTCCTCTTGCGATTCTCAATTTGCTGCTGCTTCCCTTCAATCATAAGAGCACGATCTACCAACTCCTGGTAGTTGTTGAAGGTGGCTACCATCAACTGCATGCTCAACTCATCATTCAATCCTTCCAGAAACTTCTCATGCTTTGCTGCATCCGTAGCGACATCATCTGGGGCATAACGTGCTAACTTACTAAAGTCCTCCACATACTGGCCAACTGTCCGTCCTCCTTGGCGCAAGTTGCGAAACTCACGCTTCTTCATGGCCATAGCTCCTGCTAAAACATGTGCAGTACGAAAAGCCTGCTGAAACTGGTCCCATGTGACAGTGTCGACTGGGAAAGTGGCTGTGAAATTCTCCCACCATGATGCTGCGGGTCCTTCTAGCTGATGTGCGGCAAACTTCACCTTCTCCGCATCTGTGCATCCTGCTGTGGTCAATTCCCTAGCTGTCTTGCGGAGCCAATCATCTGCTACTATCGGCTTGGTGCTACTGGAAAACACCGACGGATTCAGCCTAAGAAAATGGGCTAAGTGATCAACAGGTGGTGGTGGTGGTGGTGGGGGGTTGTTGTTGTTGTTCCCCTGATTCTGATTCTGAACTAGCAACTGCATCAATGTGTTCTGCTGCTGGATCAACTGGGTGAGCTCCGGTGGAAAGGCAAATCCAGGGTCACGTCTCGGAGTCATCTGAGGGTTTAGAAAAGATGAGATGTAAGAATAGAGGGGGTCTAAAGAGAAAACACTACCCATATGCACATGAGGCAAAAGCAAACAATTCACTTCATTCAATCAAACAAGGGCATACAATCGATCTATCTATCGCAAAAGTGCTCGGACTACTATATTTACATGGTGGACTACTACTACTGATGAGGTGGTCTACTAGAAATATTCTTCGGTTGCAGACTCCATGATATCTGCTCCAGCTTCATCAACATAGTCATCATCGCTACTATCTGGATCCGAGTCGGTGTCGTCGATGAGGATGTAGTCTTCCGGGCTAATCTCCTTGGGTTCTTCGTCTTCCTCTACTGGCGTAGGGCCTCCCATAAATATTCCAATCTTCTTGATCAGGTTGTCATTCTTCTCCACCAATACTTCAATTTCCTCTTCATAATCTTCATGTGTAGCCTTGAGTTCTTCCTCCAGTTCCTTGATTCTAGTCTTAGCCTTCTTCAGATCTGTCATGTCGGCGCACATCTGGTTCTCCTATCGTCGAATGTGCTGGTTTAGCTCCTGGATAAAAGCTGCGATTGATCTATCCTTCCTGGTGCTGATCATCTCCCAGTGCTCATCTCGGCGCCCACAAATCTGGTAGATAGTATCCTTGAGATCATTGCGGTAGACTTCTCTAATGCGTCCCATGGCGATGTGAGCTGCCATGCTCTTTCCTAGACTCCAAGTTGGTGCATCAAAAGAAAACTCTATGGTCTCAGTGACTGGCATGAACGTCCTTCCTGGAACTTGAACTTGAATCATCCAGCGCTCTTCTTCAGGTAGAGTGGCGTTGTAGGTTCTGGTGAAGCTTGGTACTCCTATATTCAGGTATCTAGTGACTTCCTTCAAGTGACGTCCAAAGGGTGTATCTTCATCCGGTTGCGTGAACTTGTTCCTTGCATCCGCCATCCTAAAGGAGTAGAAAAGATGAGAGGTCAGAAGAGAAGAGAGTGAATAGTGATCTAGGTCTTTTAGCTTAGTGGTCATGTCCTACAGTCAGCGTGTGCTCTGATACCATCTCTGTAGCGACCAGACCTCAAACAGTCTGATCTCTGTGCTCCGTTGTCATCCCTGGATCAGTAATGCTGACACCACACAGTACTCGGAGGATTTATAGCAGAGTAGCAATCACACACTTATTACATCGAGTGTCTCAAAAGAGAACTTAATACAATAAATATGGCGTAAGGCCATCTAATAACGATAACAGCGGAAGGCTTGGAAGATAAGTGAGTCCATCAACTCCAACGGCATCACTGAGTATAGAACCACGACCTAAAAACTCCTTATTCGTCGTCTGAAAAGTCTGCAACATTAACGTGGCAGCCCGAAACGGGTCAGCACATGGAATATGCTGGCAATGTAACACATAGAGAGTAATGGAATGAAACAGCTATACTATATGCATATTTGGCTGGTGGAAAGCTCTATGGTTACAGTTTTGCGTAAAGCCAATTTTTCCCTACTTCAAAGGAATAAATTTATTTAACTATCAAGGTAGTTGTTAAACATTGAGAATGGTTGACAGCATTCTCAATCCCAATTAAGCATCATCATTAAAACAAAACCCAACAAAATTAATTTAGAGTAACATGTTGAGATTCACATGATAATCCAGGTACTAGATACTCAAGATGTCCATAACCGGGGACACGGCTAATCATGATTAGTTTATTACACTCTGCAGAGGTTTGCGCACTTTTCCCCACAAGACTCGATCGCCTCCGTTGGGTTTCTCGCACTACAGGATGTTTGAGAAGACGGATGACCGAGACATAGTCTTTCAGAAGCGCTAGGACCTTACGATCGGGTAGACCGTACCACCTACATCCCCTACATCTGCTAGTCTACCACTGTAAGAGTTCGCACGACTTAGTCAACTATTCTAGAGCCCATAATAGCTTGTGGCTGCACACGGAAGTTTCTAGTATGAATAGTCTCATGATCCCTTTGAGCCTGGGTGGCGGTCCAAAAGAAAACAGGCAAGTCCTGGAATACCCAGGTGCCTCAATCCACCCAGATGTGTGTTTAAGTTGCCACCTTAGATAAACGATTAATTAACAAAACTCACATCTGTCATGGATATCACTCACCCAATCCACGTCTACTAGCATAGCATGGCATAATAAGCAAACGTAGAAGTAACTCCCAAAGGTTTGATAATAAACAGGTAATAGGTACTACCTCATCTACTTCCCATCCCACAATTTAATTAGATCCTAATCATGCAATGTGTGAGGATTGATCTAATGCAATAAAACTGGGTAGTAGGAAAAGTATGATCAAAGTGTTACTTGTCTTGCTGATGATCCGGGAAACCTAGCGATTCGAAGTAACAAGCAGCGCACTACGGGTATTCTATCGCAAACAAACAAACAAGCATACAATAAGTACTCATCTAATGCACAGGTAAAACTCAAATAAGAGATCTAACCATAAGGTTCAACTTAAGAACTCCGGTTGGCAAAAAGAATCAAATCGAACGTAGCAACAAAAATCAAACGGCGAAAGAAAACAACTTTGTTCTACTAATCTGGATCTAGGGCAAATTTTACAGTAGCAAAATCTTGTTTAAGTTGGTTAAACGGATAGAGGGTTTCGAGACGAAACTCTAGGCACTTGAATCGCCTGATTCCGATAAACGAGCGAAAAGTTATACTAAAACGAAAATCAGATCAGGAATCGCGATCAAAAAAATCACGGATTTAATCCGAGAAAAAGAAAAACGATGAATGCTCGCTAAGTTAAATAAACCGGAAAAACCGATCTATTTAAAAAAACCGATGGAAAAACTGAACGGTTTTTCGAAAAAAATAAAAAAAAACCGGCGTGGATTTCGAGGCGGCGGCGGACCTCGGGCGGCGTGCGGCGGCGGCGGCATCCGGCGGAGGTGGCGGCGGCGGGGCAGCGGCGGTGGGAGCTGGGGACGGCTCGGGCTAGGGTTAGCTCTGGCTGGGCCTCCCCCTGGCTTAAATAGCCTAACGGGCCAGGAGTCCTAGTCGGACCCGGCCCTAGGTCGGTTCGATTTTTTTTAGATAATTACGCGCAGAAGAAAAATAAAAAGAAATACTAAACGGACTCCAAAAATTCCGAAATAAATTTTCACGGGCTTGTAAAATCAAGCCGCACAAGGTGAACATTTATTTGGGACCTAAATGCAATTTTGAAAAACGCACATTTTTCCTAAATTCAAATAAAACACCGAAAAACTCCGAAATAAAATCTTATTTGATTTTATTATTAAATCCTCAATATTTATTTATTTTGGGAAATTCATTTTATTCCCTCTCTCATATTTTTTATAATATAAATAATTGATGATAAAATAAATAAAATCAAATGATCCTATTCTCAAAATTTGAGAAAACTCAAATATGAAAATAACGAAATCCCCAACTCTCTCCGTGGGTCATTGAGTTGCGTAGAATTTCTAGGATCAACCAAAATGCAAAATAAAATAGGGTATGCAATGATGATCTAATGTATAACATTCCAAATTGAAAATTTGGGATGTTACAATGTATCTAGATGTATTTTAGTTCTAGACACATCCATTTTGATGACAAGTAATTCCGGGCGGAGGGAGTACTTAGTTCAAATAAGAAATAAAGTGGGGGTGGGGGAATTTAGTATGTACATCGAACTTGGTACAAACAGGAAGGAAAGGGGGTGAAAGTAGTACCGACTGGTCATCCAACCGGTCTCTTGGTCGAAAAGGGAAATATAGGGGTAACACTGTACACAGTGGTATGACCAGGACTAGATTTGCTATCCACACATAGGAGTAGGTGGCTAGAGTGAACAAAAATAGGACCAACCCAGATATGTTTCTTGGATGTTTGTTTCTCGGGGCAACAAACTATGAATCACCACTTTATGCCCCTATTTACGTACATGGTGCTGGACTGCTGGTGCACCCACTATTATAAGCCATGCCAAGTTTAGCCAAATGTTTTTGCCTGTAATTGTTTGAGACTCTGACTGTTTCCTCTGTGCCTTTTTGTGCAAACAGGGGTATCCAATTCACCTGGTTGCTGTTGTGACCTTTTGGTGCATTGCACAAAACTCTTCTTAAAAGAAGTGACTTTTGTGCTATTTAACTGGAATGTCAGAATGGAACAGTTGGTTCATTTTGGTGGAACTGCACAAAGGGAGATCTGTGTTCCAATCCGCATCATCCATATTGGCGCCAGAACCTTCCTTTAGCTAAGAATGATATTTAATGCATGTGTTCATCTCTATTTTCCGACTGCCGTGAGAAAATAATGATGTTTTTTACTAGTACACTTGTACTCCCTCACTGACAAAACCAATTCTGAATTAGAAGGCCAATCATGTACTTGGTTTCACCAACTGGTGAGGAGAAGAGAAACAGAGCAAGGAGTGGAAGAAGAAGAATATACAGTGCCAAGGCGATCTTGCTGAAGCCAGAGGCCTCAGTCGAGGCCATTCAAGGGCTCCGACAATGACTACCTTACATGTGAGACGATTCTCCAAGGAGCCCTTCCACTTTTGCTGTCTCACTTAATTAATTAGGAGTACTTAAGTACCACTAATTTATTACTGCCTAATTTTCCCGTTGGAGTTAAACAAATCTTTAGTAGGACCCTATGATGAATCATGTACGTGTGTACGTTTGTCTATGGAGGTGAATCATGTGGTGGAGCAGGGAGGGAATATTGTTAGTGTCATGACATAATAGTGCTATTGTTTTGCATGTCAATTTATTGCCATTGGTTCAATGAGGTAATGTTTTGTGTATTGTCCATCATGAATTTGATGCTACTGGTTGAGTAATATGCTAATGTCTTCCTATCCTTTCTCACTAAGCTAATGAAGGTTTCACCTTGTTCCTACTTGTGCAAACAGGGATCATGTTGTGCCAATCATACATTAAATGGAACTACACAAGACAATACAATGAACTGTATCCCAGCCAGTGCTTTAACTATGCTGAAAGTTCTTGATAATCTTTCAATATAATCTCAGCACTGGTAAACAAGAGTGATTTCAACCATACATTTAAAGTGCACAAAAATATATACTATTGTGTGATTCGAGTGAGTGCTTTATCATCTCTTATGGGACTACATGAATAAGCTTTTTTTCTCAGGTTGGTACGAGCCTAAGGCCTTCATACATATTAGTTTGCTGTCATCTCTATTTGTATCGTGCTACTGTCATGAGAAACTCCTTTATCTTTGCACGTTAAAGTTTTGCAACCTACGATAAATGGCAATGCTTTGAGTGTTGAGTTGAGCTAATTGGCACTGATTAAATAAACTAATACCTCTCTTTAAGCAATACTACTATGTTGCTAACTTTACCCATTAAGATAATGAGGGTGCTTCTATTTGTTAGTGTATGTTTCATAAACTAGTCCCTCTATTACAGTAATCTCACTCTCTCAACATATGTGCCAACAGGGATGCTCGATTTTGGTGGAACTGCACAAAAACTTTGGGTGCTTCATTGCCTCGACAACTTCCGTCCTTTCATGTCATTCGCTAAACTCCGCATGCTTTCTTCCTTTGTTGTCATTCGCTTGGCTTATCTCGGCTTCCAGTCAAAGGAAATAGTAATTGATATGCTACCTCACATAGGTTGGTACTGGTCTTTATCCTGATTATTGTGCCTGTCATATGTATTGGTAATTTGGTATTGTGCTACTATTTGCCGATTTCATAAAGGAGTAATTTGGAGCCTGAACTCGCGGGCAAATCATTACATCGGGTGATTTCAGTAGAACTGCACAAAATGATCAGATGGACAGGTACTTATGCTGCTGCTATGTACTCCAAAGTTCACTCATACAAGCATCGATGTTGGCAAGAAGTGCCTATATTCATTCAAGTATCAACTGGCGTCAACCAATTGTCAAACTCCAAGTGTTAGGAGAGTGAACGCCAAAAATATTGCTTGGTGCATAGCCCAGAAAAATGTAGTCCGGTCTTTGGTCCCAACTTGTGCCTTTTGGTTATCGGCACATATGGTTGCGAACTATATGGCATGGAGTCTAAAGATTCCAGACAAGTTGGTTGACGCGTATATTCATCTGGTGCTTAATCAGTCTGCACGCCAAGGATGCTCCATTTCAGTTGAACTGCAGAAAAAATTTGGGTGGTTCATTTTCTCAACCGCCTCCTTTCTTGTCTTCAATGTAGAATTTTGGCGAGATACAGGACCAAGATGACCCAGTAAACTGGTTGGATGAAAGTAGTGGCCAAGTTGCTCAAACCTCCCTGGGCACAAGGCCACTATTTGAGGATAAACCTACAAGCAAAGTTCAGATTGTCTGTGCTGCCTCTTATGTACTCGAAAGTTTACTCATACAAGAACTAATTTTAGCAAGAAGTACCTTCGATTGAACACCATTTACCAGTTTGTACCCTAGGTAATTAAAGTTCGTCCATGGATCATATTGGATGTGATCTCAATCATTTGGATGCATAAACATACTGAACATGTGTATATCTGAATCTTTTTGTAAATTATGTATGCATATTGTCATGTGATCTATCAATCATTTGGATGCATAGATATGCTGAGCTTGTGTATATATGAATCTTTTGAGTTGTTGATTGTGAATGTTGGCTATGGATATGAACATGTCCTATGAACCTGAGTTTGATATGAATGTTTACCTTTTCTTTTGTATTTGTGTGTGAACTTGTTAGTATGCCTACTGTGGGGTATAAAACGCAGGTCTCTTATAAAAGTAATGTTGTGTCCAATTTATGTTTTCCCTTCTAAGCACATTATATATATTTATATTATTACTATTATCGTATATTTTATAGAGACTTATATATACATTATAAAAACATCCCAACTTATAAAAGTAAATGTTTAACGGAAGTTGGCAAGGAAAATCCTAGTTGTTTTTGACTCACAGGCAAGGAAAACCCTGGTGATTGCGTACAAAAGCTTGCGAAGATTTTAAGGACCAATTTAATAATAACGCGCTCATTTTTATTTTGTGCAATAACTCGCTAATTTCTTAATTATATATATATAAAATGTGCCTCTTGGGTTTATTCTTTGATATTAATTGCTCCTTCTAACATAACATTATACTCCCTCCGTCCGAAAATACTTGTCATCAAAATGGACAAAAACGGATGTATCTAAAACTAAAATACATCTAGATACATCCCTTTTATCCATTTTGATGACAAGTATTTCCGGACGGAGGGAGTATATATAACGAGCCTACCTAATACGTGTATTTCAAGGAAGTGCAAATGGGTTGGGATTTCTTAGAAAATATAAATGGGCCTGATTGATGCGAAATTATTTGTTCACCCAGCCCAGCAAATGGACTGTACATTCTAGAAAACATGGGTTAAATATATGCCACATTTTTGCAGGCTCATGTGTGGGCCAATAGGTCGAAGCCTACGCAGGGCGTTGTCAACTTGGTCAACAAATGATTGTGTCATCCACAGCCATTGGATTTATATCCAACGGCCGGCATGCACCTTCAATCTCTCATCTTTTCCTCCAGTGCCGTCGGGACCGCCTGGTCCGACCTCCGGCGGCTAGCGGCTCTGCTTAGCACGCATCACTGCGAAGCGCTACCCCACCGCCGGCCAGGCTATCCCTCCACCCCTCGACAGCTCCTGTTATTCTCCACAGACTACAGCCACACGCCGCAACAGAACCAGTTATAACCCTTCTCCTCCTCTCAATCTGCGACTCCACTGCCGCGTTTTCCCATCTCCGAGTCGTTCCCGTCCGGGGCCTCGCCGTCGTCCACCGCCTCACTGCGTTCGGTGCGGCGTGGTCAACAAACGAGAGTCATCGGAAGAGGACTTTACGTGGAAAGCCTGACGGCTGGGACCCATGAGGTCCATGGTTGCACGCAAGGAAAGTTCCTCCTTATTAAGCTGAAAAAAATGTTTCCTCCACCTGACAGCTGGGACCCACCGGGTGTATCTTTGCACGGAAGGAAGTGCCTCCTTGTTTTGCAAAAAAAAATTATTCATCCCGTTGACAGCTGGGACCCGTCAGATTTGGTGACTGACTTGTGGGCCTACTAAGCGGACGTGTACACACGGCTTTGTCAACTTGGATGATTCTAGCAGCTGGACCGTTGGATGTTAATCCAACAGCCGTGCTCCTTCTTCAACCTCTGTTCTTGCTCCTGTCTCCCGTGGGCGGCACCGCGGCTGTGCTGCCGCGCACTCGAACTAGTGAAGTTTCCCACTCCTCTCCATCTGCGACTCCACTTCAGCTTAATAAATAGTAACGTCTTCGGTTTTAGCCCGGTTTTCTGTAGATTAACCAAGCAATTCTCTTCTTCTTAATGTGACGCCCCCGATTTGATCGTACACTAATCATGCACGCAAATGTGTACGACCAAGATCAGGAACTCACGGGAAGATATCACAACACAACTCTAGACACAAGTTAAAATAATACAAGCTTTATATTACAAGCCAGGGGCCTCGAAGGCTCGAATACAAATGCTCGAAGGCACAAGAGTCAGCGGAAGCAACAATATCTGAGTACAGACATAAGTTAAACAAGTTTTCCTTAAGAAGGCTAGCACAAAAGTTGGAATGATCGAAAAGGCGAGACCTCCTGCCTGGGACCTCCTAACTACTCCTCGAAGTCGAACTCCACATAGAATAATCCTCGGGGTCCTCTGGCTCCTGGACTCCATCATCTGGTCACAACAACCGGGTACAAAAAGGGGGAAAAGGGGGAGCAAAGCAACCGTGAGTACTCATCCAAAGTACTCGCAAGCAAGAAGCTACACTACATATGTATGCATTGGTATCAAATGGAATAAGGGTATCATATGTGGACTGAACTGCAGAATGCCAGAATAAGAGGGGGATAGCTAGTCCTATCGAAGACTACGCTTCTGGTAACCTCCATCTTGCAGCAGGAGTAGAGAGTAGATGGTAAGTTCACCAAGTAGCATCGTGTAGCATAATCCTAACAGATGATCCTCCCCTCGTCACCCTATGAGAGAGCCATCACCGGTTGTATCTGGCACTTGGAAGGGTGTGTTTTTATTAAGTATCCGGTTCTAGTTGTCATAAGGTCAAGGTACAACTCCAAGTCGTCCTGTTACCGAAGATCACAGCTATTCGAATAGATTAACTTCCCTGCAGGGGTGCACCACATAACCCAACACGCTCAATCCCATTTGGCCGGACACACTTTCCTGGGTCATGCCCGGCCTCGGAAGATCAACACGTCGCAGCCCTACCTAGGCACAACAGAGAGGTCAACACGCCGGTCTAAATCCTATGGCGCAGGGGTCTGGGCCCAACGCCCATTGCACACTTGCACGTTGCGAGGGCGTCCAGAAGCAGACCTAGCCTAGCAAGCGTTCCAGTCCAATTCGGCACGCGCCGCTCAGTCGCTGACGTCACGAAGGCTTCGGCTGATACCAAGACGTCGAGTGCCCATAACTGTCCCTGCGTAGATGGTTAGTGTGTATAGGCCAGTAGCCAGACTCAGATCAAATACCAAGATCTCGTTAAACATGTTAAGTATCCGCGAACGCCGACCAGGGCCAGGCCCACCTCTCTCCTAGGTGGTCACAACCTGCCCTGTCGCTCCGCTTCAAAGTAACAGTCGGGGGCCGTCGAGAACTCAGGCCCACCACTACCTGGATGGAGCCACCTGCCCCTTCAGCCCCCAACTCCGAACAGTACCACAGGTAATGTAACAGTGTAAAGTATATAATATATGCCCGTGATCACCTCCCGAAGTGATCACGGCCCGGTAGTATAGCATGGCAGACGGACAAGAGTGTAGGGCCACTGATGGAACACTAGCATCCTATACTAAGCATTAGGATTTCAGGTAAAGGTAACAACAGTAGTAGCAAGGACATGATATGCATCAGAATAGGATTAACGGAAAGCAGTAACATGCTACACTACTCTAATGCAAGCAGTAGAAAGAGAGTAGGCGATATCTGGTGATCAAGGGGGGGGGGCTTGCCTGGTTGCTCTGGCAAGAGAGAGGGGTCGTCAACACTATAGTCGAACTGGGTAGCCGCGGCGTTAGTCTCGGTGTCTAGCGAGAGGAGAGGGGGAAGAAACAATAAATATTAAGCAAACAGATGCATGACGATGCATGACATGACAAAGCGTGATGTTAGGTGTGCCCTAACGCGGTATGAGGTGGTGCCGGTGAAGGGGAGAAACATCCGAGAAAATATCCCCGGTGTTTCGCGTTTTCGGACAGATGAACCGGAGGGGAAAAGTTGCGTGTTCGCTATGCTAGGGATGCGTGGCGGACGAATGGGCTGCGTATCCGGATTCGTCTCGTCGTTCTAAGCAACTTTCATGTACAAAGTTTTTCCTTCCGAGCTACAGTTTATTTTATATTAATTTTAAAAGATTTAAATCATTTTTAGGATTTATTTAATTATTTAATTCAACATTATCCAGAATAGTGTTTGCTGATGTCATCATGACATCAGCATGACGTCAGCTGTTGACCTGGTCAACCTGACAGGTGGGTCCCCTTCGTCAGTGACTGTTTAGTCTAATTAGGGTTTAATTAACTTAAGTAATTGATTAGATTAATTAAACATGATTAATTAGTTTAATTAATTCTTTAATTACTTAATTAAGTTAATTATTTAATTATTTAATTAATAATTTTATTAATTCAGTTTTACTTATTTTATTTTTATTTTATTAAAAACGTTCTCGAGCTGGGCCCCACGTGTCTGTGGCCTAGAAGGGCTAAGGGGCATGCGGTTAGCGGGCGTCGAGGGACGGGCACCCGCTTGGAGGCCCGAGGCAAACAAGGGGGCCGCCGGCCACGGCGGCAGTCGGAGTAGCGCAGCGCGGCGTCGGCGCGAGCTCGGACTAGAGCGGAGCGAGGGTAGCGGAGGCGTGCGCGCGTGTAGGCGGGTGCGGTTGCGGGTGAAGCCGCCACCTGCCCGATAGCGGGGCAAGGCCGGAGCGGGAGCGAGCCGGCGCGGCCGGGAGCGGCATGGCCTTGCCGCCATGGGGCACGCGCGGGGCACCGCCAGCAGCGGCGGGTAGTGACGCACAGCGAGCAGGAAGCCAGCAATGGGTTCGGCGGGGCTAGCGGGCGCGGTGGTAGGAAGCGAGAAGCCGGGGCGTGCGGGAGGGACGACCCTGGGTCGCGGTGAGCGCGGCCGGCGCAGGGGAGGCGGGCGCGTCCTCGCGCACGATGGCGCGCCGTGCGGGGCGACTGCGGCCCTGATCGCGGGCGCGTTCAGTACCGAGCGAGCAGAGGGGAGGAAAGGGGAGCGTGCTCACGAGCGTTGTAGGGGGAGGGGGTCGGCGTGGGTCGGAGTCGCCCGGCGAGGAGGAGATGAGGAAGTGAGGCATGGTGGAGGACGACGGGGCGGCGCTGGCGAGGTGGCGTCAAGGATCGGCCCAGGTGCCGATCCAGATCGGCACGATGGGCATCCGACAGAGAGAGCTTGGTGCGGCGAAGGGGCGGTGGCGGCGGTCCTCGGGCGGGGATCCGACGCGACAAGGGATCGGGCGTGAGGAGCGTGTGCTGCTGGGGAACGAGAGGGAAGGTGGGGTTCGTGCGGGAGAGAGTGGGGGCGTGAGTGGTAGGTGGTTGTCTAGGGTTTCGGCCGACACGGGGGGTTATGGGGAGTGGGGTGGGCCGGCCTGGTGGCCCAGAGGCCAGTTAGGCCGAAGCCCAATGGGGGAGGGGGATTTGCTTTTCCTTTTATTTGTTTCCTGCCTTTTATCTTTCCCTTTTTTTCTCTTTTTTTGTTATTTCTTTTTACATAATTTTACTTTACTGTTTTATTTTACATTAGTGTCATGAAATACTAAAGTTAAACCTAATATAATAATATTAACTATATCTCTGTCATAAATAATTTGGCACTTTAAATAAGTAATTTGTATTTGTTTATTATTTAAGGAGCATTTAAATAGTTGTTTTTGCTACTGTTTTAGTCACTTTAGTGCATTTAAATATTTTATAAAAATGTGGTTTCTTCACCCTAATCACCTATGCATTAACTGGTACAACCCGAACATTTTGGTTTTAATATTTGAAAACTTTTGAGGTTTGCCTTTATTTTGAATTTGAATCAGTTTCGAACTAACGCGAGATTAGCAATAGTAATCGTGGTGACGTGGCATCTTTAGCAGAGGTTACTGTAGCTTGATTATCCAGGCGTCACAATTCTCCTCCACTACAAGAAATCTCGTCCCGAGATTTAAGAGGTACTGAAAGGGGGAAAGGTTTGGTTACGAATCTAGCGGGTCTTCTCAGTCGTGATTGCTCTCCTCGAAGAGGTCGATCCATAACGCTGATGTCTTCATACTTCAGCTTGAGGTCATCATGATGAAGTCGGTATCCTTTCTTTGAGAACTCCATCGTACTTACGAATAGGAAAGGGGTAGCTTCAAAAGGACAGACCTCTACAAGGCTGCTTATCCGATAGATAATATTAGGGAAGGTGGCAGAAAGTATCTCTTGAGTTGAAACTTAAGAAATTAATGAGAGCAAAGTAATGAGGTTTCATGGGAAGTTTCGAGCGAGCAGGCAACAGTTCGATGCCCAAAACAGGGCAGGAAAGCGGCTCAAAGCAATCGGGAATAAGTATTGCGTCCGGTAACATATTTGATGATCTCTCGGAAGGTGGCTTGTGCATTACATACGAGGCCACACGCGAGGAACAACCTTGGGAAGAGGGGGTGCAGGAGAGTCAGGTTTCGATCCTGTGGAACTGTGGGTTATGGGCCCACCATGTGGTTGAAAGTAGTAAGGGGCCGGCATCTTGCACGGTCACGATAGTAAGGCGTGTCAGAGGGTAGCATGTTAGTTACGTCGGCAACAACATCGATACCAAGGGCGAGGGACGAAGAGAAGCATTTTCCTGCTCGTTGAACGAGGCGGGCCAATAGGCAAAGTTCTCGTCCATTGGTGGTTACCGGAATGTTATCAACATAGTAATAGGGTCTTGCTGACAGGATTGTACACCGAGATGTTTGTACAAGCAGGGAATTATAACTGCTTATATCATATAGATCATAGGAAGGGTTTAAACAAACCAATGGAAAGGGAAAAATGTCTATCAGATTTATTCAGAACAAAGGAAAGAACAATGTGTTTTAACACATATTTCAGGGGTATATCCTTCCCAAGGGCAAGCAGAGCATGATATCCATGACAGGATATAATGTAGAAAACCCTTTAGGAAAGGGGAGAGAAACTTCATGACATTTCCCATACAACGGGGTTTGGATAATTGATAAAGAAAATTTAGCGTTGTGCTTCAAATGTTCTTATTGAAATTCAGAGTACCATAACATGCTTCGAGATAGCATTGACATGGTCTTCAAGCAAAGGTTGGACTTTGGATACACGAAGGGTTCATCAGGAACAACTTGTAGAATAAGTCCTACCAGTTCCTCATGGAAGAATGGATAGCATTGCTAAAAGGAAAATTATAACAATAGGTCTTCTGGTTAGGGGTGCTAAGCAAAGACACCACCTTACCGGGGTAGAGACCAATGTTATAACTTTTGGAAATATGTCCCAACCATCATATCTGACCGAGATTCAGATCTGATTGGTGTCACGATACCTCAGACATCAGGATGCCTGAGAAGAAAAGTGTGCAACTCGATTTGATGAGATGACATTGCAAGATTTTCACGAAATGAACTATGGAAGCAAGTTTCGGAATAAGAGACCAAGGAGAAGACGAGGATGTGGCTTATGGACTCAGCGGCAATTTATCGAGATTTCCACAATTATGTGAACATGGAGATAACATTCGTCAGATCAATTGACTTAATGATGTATGCTCGAGGAAAACATACACAGTTAAACAATGGTTGAAATGTGCACCCGAAATATGGGCTAGGTAGCACGATCAATGTTCGAATGATGATTCAATAAGCCATAGTCGTAGAATGAAACTATAGACCAATAACTTCAAAGCAATAGGGTTGCCAGAAGTTTAGAATTTACACATCACAGACCATTTGTCGGTATTCCGGTTAGAAACAACACGGGTACCAAGAAAAGGATGGTGATGGTGAGAAGCATCACTGTATCACAAATTCTTAAGAGGTGGTGTAATTCTCACAACATTGATAACATAAGAGATGGTAATGTTCTGAGTAAAGAAGAACAATTGCTGGATGGCAGGGAACTCAAGGTATAACACAAAACATGAACAAGTTTGTGTTGGAGGGAAGACAATAAAGTGGCTGATGATAACACAACTCATCGAGGGCAAGGATGTATTCCTCATCGTGAATTCGATTGATATCCTGGAAGAGCTCAGAATGTTGATGGTGACCATGACAAATTTTGTCGAGAGGCTCCATGAAGAAACCATTGAACAACGGCTACATCAAGCAACATGACTAATGCAGAGAAAGATTATTGGAACAACGGATACGACACCAACTCGGAATCAAGCTTGTTGTTCGAGGTGAAACGATTAAGACAAGGAAGATCGACGTAAGCTTAGCTCATCGCCGAAAGTGGTGCTCCGTAAATAAGGACCAGATAGCATAGTTAAAATCAGCACGTTACTAATATAGCCGATCAGGCTAGAAATGACGCATTCAAGTACAAACTCATAAGTAAAGAAGATTACTAATAGTTGTTTAATAACGATGCGGACTTGATTCGGTTACCGATGTCCTTGAGTGTTTAATAACTCAGGGCCCGTGAAAAATTGGAATCAGTGAGAATGTAGCACTTGATGGAGAACTCATAAGAAGTTATGCAGTTCCATGATAATCTCGAGATACCAGGGCGTAATACTCGACGACAGATCAAAGTAGAGGTCGGACTAGGGTAATGCTCTGCAGAAGACAAATGCTTAAACTTGCATGAGATATGGTATTTAAAGGAGAACATGGTCGGAATCCACGATCATAAAGGATCGAACCACGGATACAAGATGAACTTATAACAAGGGGGTAATTATTTTTACAAGCAGCTTCCATGATAAGTTATACATCGTGTCCATGGGCATGAACGCAAGTTTCAAGGTCGACTCCCCCTTCTTCAATGTATAACCTTCCATTCACTTCTCGCTTTGATAAAGGCATTAGTGTTGAAGGTTTTATCTGGTGAAATACCAGATGAGTATGACTCATGAAAACTTCCGAGTTCACACATATAAAGGAAGGCATAGGTTCAACCCGTCAGGGTATCATGGAAACATATA